>NC_081561.1:71602677-71681434 GCF_022355385.1 Mustela nigripes | reverse complement strand
AAAAAAAAAAAAAAAAAAAAAAAAAAAAAAAAAAAAAAAATGAGAGAGAGAGAGAACAACAGGCCAATGTCTCTGATGAACATAGATGCAAAAATCCTCAACAAAATATTAGACACAAAGATCAACAGAACTGAATAAAAAGAAAAATAAACCCATTATTATACAGTCAATTAATCTTCAATAAATCAGGCAAGAAAATGCAAGAGGGAAAAGGCAGTCTCTTCAATAAATGGTGTTGGGATAAGTTGACAACTACAAGCAAAAGAATGAAATGACCACGTTTTACACCATACACAAAAATAAACTCAAAATGGATTAAAGACCCAAATGTGAGACCTGAAGCCATTAAAGTCCTGGAAGAGAGCACAGGCAGTAATCTCTCTGACATCAACTGTAGCAACTGTTTTCTAGGTGTGTTTCCTGAGGCAAGGGAAACAAAAGCAAAAAAACTTCTGCACAACAACAACAACAAAAACTACGACAAAACTAAAGGACAACCTATGGGATGGGAGAAGATAATTGCAAATGATATATCCAATCAAGGATTAGTTTCAAAAATATATAAAGAATTTATACTACTCAACACCAGAAAAATCCAAATAATCCAATTAAAAAAGGGCAGAAAACATGAACAGCCATTTCTCCAAAGAAAGCATACAGATGGTCTATAGGTATATGAAAAGATGTTCAACGCACCATTGGAGAAATGCAAATCAAAACCATAATGAAATATCACCTCAAATCTGTCAGAATGGCTAAAATCAAAAACACAAGGAACAGCAATTGTTGGGAAGGGTGTGGAGAAAAAGGAACCCTCATGCACTGTTGATAGGAGTGCAAACTGGTGTAGCCACTGTGTAAAACAGTATAGACGTTCCTCAAAAAGTTAGAACTTTATAAGTGGGTGAGGCCTGTGCCTTCAGCTCAGGTCATGATCTCAGGGTCCTGGGATGGAGCTCCTGATCAGGCTCTCTGCTCAGCAGGGAGCCTGTTTCCCTTCCTCTCTCTCTGCCTGCCTCTCTGCCTACTTGTGACCTCTGTCTGTCAAATAAATAAATATATAAATATATTTATTTATAAATATGTCTATAAATATAATTTTTATATTATTTATTATATATTATTTATTTATATTATATTTATGTATTATATATTTATAAATCATTAATTTAAAATTTAATGAATAAATAATTAATAAATAAATTTATTTACAATAAATTAAATATATTTATAAATATAAATAAATAAATAAAATCTTTGAAAAAAAATCTTAAAAAAAAATGTTAAAACTAGAACTACCCTGTGATCCAGCAATAGCAATACTGGGTATTTACACAAAGAATACAAAAACACTAAACTGGAAAGATATATGGACCCCCTGTCTTTGCCTCAGCATTATTTACAATAGCCAAATATGGAAATAACCAAGTGTCCATCTATAGTTAAATGGGTGAAGAAGTTGTGGTGTGTATATATATATATATATATATATATATACACACACACATAATATACATATACATATATACACATATTTATATATGTATATGTATATATACGTATATACATACATATACATACATATGTATACGTATATATACATATACATAAATATACATATACATATATATGCATATGTATATATGTGTATATATATACACACATATACATAATATACATATATATATATATAATGAAATCTTGCCATGTTCAAAAACATGGATGGACTTAGTATAATGCTAGCTGAAATACATCAGAGAAAGAAAGTTAAATACCATATGATATCATTCATATACGGAACTTAAGAGACATAACAAATGAACAAAGGAAAAAAGGGACAAAAAATAGACTCTTAACTACCAGAGGGGAGGTAAAGGAGATTAAAAGTACACCTAACATGATGAGCACTGAGTAATGTATAGAATAGTTGAATCACTATCTTGTACACCTGAAACTAACATAACATTGTATGTTAACTCTACTGGGATTAAAATTTTTCAAAGGCAAGAATAGAAGCACACAAATTAGACACTTTCCTCCCACCCAAGACTCATCCTCAGTCTGAGTGATTGTCCATATGGATGACCACTCAGTGTCTTAGATCCTATGTACCTTCACCTCTTCACATGAAGAACCTTTAATTCTTCTTCACTTTTATGACAACAATTTAGACCTTCTCATCATCTGTAGATTCTCTTTCTCTGAAATCCATATTTCAAACATCCAAGACTCTAAACATACCTCACTTACTCACTCTTTCAATGATACTAATTTCACATCTACTATATGCCAGGCAATGTTACAGATATTAGGGATAATGTGATGAGTAAGAAATATGCTATAAGGAAAAATTGGCAATAAAAAGTAAACCAACAAGTAACAAGATAATTTCTGATAGTGATAAGTACCAGAAAAAAATGTAGAAGGGTGAGGAAGCAGATAATAATTATATAGGGGGAGGAAACTTCTTTACCTACATTGGTTTAAACAAAGCCTCTCTGAGAATTTGCATCAGTAGAGTTATAAGGAATAGAAAGAACATACAACAAGAGGAGAGGAAGTCCAGCTAGGTAAAGCAAACAGAGTATTCATAGTGTTCCTCTACTGGAAAAATCTTGTTTCAAGAACAAAAATGGAAAAGAAGGATAGTATGGAGAAATAGAGAAAGAAAAGAAGGAAATTGCACAAAATAATGGTAGAGAACTAAGCAGAAATTTGTGAGATATGGTAATTTTTTTAATCTTATTTTAAATACAATGAAGGGCTCTTACAGAATGTTAAACTGGAGAACAACAAAATGTTGTGTTTTTGTTGTTTTTTTTTTTTTTTTCAATTTTAAAATGATCATTCTGCTATGTGAAAGTTGCATTAAGAAGGGGTAAGAGTAGAATTAGGAAAGCAGTGAGAAGATTGTTCTAAGTGTCCAGGCAGAGGTCTGGGACTATGGTCCAGGTGGTGAAGATGGAGGGAGATAGGTGGATGGATTGAGAGATATTTTAGAATTATCGGTTATTATTAGTTATTCCCATAATAACTAAAGGTATACCCAGATTTGCTCTTGGATTACACATTGTTTATAAAAGAGAGGATCCAAAACTGCTCTTTGGACCAATAAAGGTGTTTTATTTTGTGATGAAAAAGATTAGAAGTAAGAGTGGAGGTTTGGGGAGTAAATCAAGGGTATCATTTTGAGTACTCTAAATTTGAGCTATTCCTTTCAAACGGAGATAAATGTTAAGTAGACAGTTACTATGCAAGACACTAGAGCTTAGTTTATCAATGCTGAGCAATTACTATGTGTCCAATACTGACCAAGAAGTGGCTGAAAAAACTAGGGTGAAGAAGGCACAATATTTGAATGTTTACCAACAAGTAGTAGAAATGGTAGACTTACTATATCTCTCCAGAAGGCAGACTCCAGAGCACTGATGGAACTTTATACAGAAGCAGAGTATGGTTTGGTGTATATAACTTTCTGATGATTAAAACTCCTTCTCTGTGAGAAAGACAACTATCATATGATCTCCCTGATATGAGGAAGTGGTGATGCAACATGGAGGCTTAAGTGGGTAGAAGAAGAATAAATGAAACAAGATGGGATTGGGAGGGAGACAAACCATAAGTGACTCTTAATCTCACAAAACAAACTGAGGGTTGCCGGGGGGAGGGGGTTTGGGAGAAGGGGGTGGGATTATGGTCATTGGGGAGGGTATGTGCTTTGGTGAGTGCTGTGAACCTGGTGATTCACAGACCTGTACCCCTGGGGATAAAAATATATGTTTATAAAAAATAAAAAATTATAAAAAAAAAAAAAACTCCTTCTCTGTGGAAAGGATTTAAATGAGTCTAAAATTTAGGGTTAATTACAAAATAGCAAATTACCCTTCACTAGACTCTTTCAAACACAGAACTCTAGAATAGGATTGCACATTATTAGAGAGACTGGAGGAGATCAAGATATCTTTGGAAATCTCTGTCTCTAAAATTCTTAATGTTTTTTAGAGCAAGAACATGGAAGAGAGAGGAACTGACTTCTACTCCTCACCAAATATGTGCTAAACATACTTAGGCAGCATTTATGTTTTGTGCCAAGTAATTCTTATATGAACTTTCTGAGGCAAGATTATTTCTGTTTTATAAATGATAAATACACATGAAACAGTTGACAAAAACCAAAAGCAGGTAGAAATCAAAATGTCTATAAGGTTTTAGGCTGCAAGCTCACGTTTGAAGAATATGAATTGGTCCTAGGACCAGATGCATTTCCCAGTATTTCCATCAGGGTTTCACCTCAGGATGAACCAACCACCCAAGGGAGACTCTGATTCTGCATGGTTGACTCCTACCCAGACATCATAAGGGGAAATTTTACTCTTCATGTCCATTTGGGCTCCAGCAGTGGGAACAGAGTGATGAGTCTTCAAGAACGTGTGCTTGCTACTTGAAAGTAGAAACAGAGCTGAACATAATAATGTAAATTATATCAAAGGTTCTGCTCATGATCAAATAAAACAATTCTCATTTTATAGAAAAGAACGAGCAAGGGAGAAGAGAGGCCACAAGTGTTATTCTCGTAGTTATCCCCTCGCAGAAACATGAGAAAGGTTCTCTCTGAATACTGCGATTTCAGATTTCTTTACTTTATAATTTACCTATAGTTTGACTATATTATAATGAATATGTTTTAACTAAATATATTCCTTACTAAAACAGTAATGTACATGTCTTCTGTTCTGTGTTTCAGAAACTGTTTGTGTGTTCTTCCAACTGAATGACTGTTCCATCTTTATCCCACCTACAATACTATAAAACAATATTTATCAGTCAAAGCCTAATTCAACTATTACCTGCTCTTAAATTACCCTCTGTCCTCCAATAATAATAATTGTGCCTACTGTACACTATAAATTACCTGTTTGCTTATTTTCCCTCCATATTAGAGAGGCTATCATTCTTGGGGGACTTGGTCTCCTTCATCCTGTATCTCAGGACAACAAATTGTGCCAGTACATAGTAGCTTTAATATAAATTTTTGGAATTGAATTAAATACTATTTGCTAGCCAGATGCCAATGGGTTGATGGGTAAGGAAATGAGCCATACCAAAGTCTTAGAGTTCTCATCCTTATCTCACAGTGTTTTGGCCCCGCTGGCCAATTCATATCATTGAGTCATGACTTTCCTTTAACTCCAGGTTGGAGAAAGCCAGCATCCTAAACATTGTGAGAACTAACTGGTAGATGGCTACCAGCCCAGAGAATAGGGCTTGCCTCCTGATGAGACTTGACCAATACTTTTCCTTCCTAGTATTTGTCTTTCAAACAAAGCTGCTTTTAAGAAAGAACGCTCTGCTCTCTGAAAGTACAGAGGTAATTGGCATTCCCCATGTGTTTTTGTATCTTTAATTAGAGCTGTGCAGTATGTTTTATTTTTTTTTCTACACTTAAAAAAAAGTCACCCATGGGGCTGAGAATTTAACATTCTTTTCTTACTGAGAGGGGCACTTTTAAAATACTTCAATAAAATTTTATTTGGTCACTTAAAAAAAAAAAAAACTTGTTGAAAGCAGTTGCAGTTTATTTGCCTTTTCTGGTAAAAGAGCATGTTTTTAAGGGCGCAGTATGACCAGTAATTAGGAGTCCAGACTCTGATTAAATTTCTCTCAAGCCTGGCTCTACCAGTTTATTGTCTGACTCTAAGCAGGTCATTTGATCACCCTGAGCCTCCGTTTCCTTATTTGTAGGAGAACCTATCTCATAACATTAGGATGAGATTAAACATTACATATATATGTTAAAAAGTGATTGGAAATAATACAGTAAGATCAGTGATCACTAAAAATTAGGTACTAAGTGTTAGCTCTTACTAACATTCTTACCTAGAAAATGTGATTGACCATAGTATAGTTTTATAGGATATTTTGAAAAAATTAAGGTTAAAATGTCCACAAGCTCCATTTTGAACTGTTTGCTTCAATGCTTAAAATGAAAAAGAAATTTAACCCAAATTAACAACTGAAAATGTGCTTACATGCAATAGGTTCTTGCCTCTGCTTTTCACTGAGAATGTGACCCTGCTTTGTTTTCATACTACTTACTGAAAGTCTCCTGCTGTTAATGTCATGGCATAAGAATTTTCTCCTACTGTCTGTGTCAGGATAAGAATGATTTCAAAACTCAATCTTAAGAATCAACGTATAGTTTAAATGAAATAATTTGACCATCAAAATCCACAGAGAGAAAAAATACAGTGTCCCTGAAGGATTATTTTCAACCACAGCCAAAAATAAACACCCTGTTCAGATGATTTCCCCTACACTTATGTTCTGCCTTAGCTCCGCACCATATCTTCTATATTATGACCTTACAGGGCCTTGAATAGAACATATGAAAGAAGAGTGGAAAATGGTCTTTGCATTTTTATCTCCCAATTCTGTCTTTAAATCATTCTAATCAGATTTGCGTACTCACCGTGCAGCTGAAATTACTCTTGTTAAAGTCCCCAAAAACCTGCATCGTACAACATGTAGTTTTCAGTCTTCATCTTACTAGACATATGTAAGCCATCAGCAGTATTTGACACAATTTTTTTCTCTTTTGTGAAACACTTTTCATCTTTTGGTGCTCAGTACCCAGTGTTCTCCTGTTTTTTCCCCTACCTCAGTGGTTTCTCCTTCTTAGTCTCCTTCTCTGGCTTCTCTATCTCCAAGAGACTCTAAATATTGGTGTTCTCCATGGCTTGGTCTTCAAACTTCTTTCCCTTCTAAACTAACTCTCTCCCTAAGCAAGTCCATCCCTTATAATGGGCATCAATGTCATCAAAGTGCCAATAATTCCCAAATTCATTTCTTTAGCTGTGATGGTTTTAAAACTCTTCCACAAATATTTTTCTGTATTACCTGGTGGGGTGAAATTTAACTCCCCTCCCTTTGAATATCAGCCAATCTTAGTGACTCCCTTCTAATGAACAGAAGAGGCAAAAGTGAAGTTGTGGGATTCCCGAGACTAATTTAGGAAAGGTGATACAGTTTTGCCCTGGCTCTTTCTCTCAGTATGTGCACCCTTGGAGCCCATCCAAGACGCTGCAGGGAAGTCAAGCAGCTACACAATTAGGCCATGGGTAAGACAGCAGACAATAGATGTCCATTATCATCAACTGTCCAACAGGTGAGTAAGTGAGGCTTTAGAAGATTGCAGCCTAGTCTTCTAGTTTCCCCTAGTAGATGCCAAATAAAGCAGAAACAAGTACCTATCAAGAAATGCTCAAGTTGTAGGTTTGGAACAAAATCCATGTTGCTGTTTTTTTAGGTCATTAAGCTTTGGGGGTTTTGTTACACAGCAATAGATAGCCAGAACCCTACCTAGACCCTTTCTCTGTGCTACAGAACCTGACCACTCAACATTGCCAACTCAATTTATTATAAAAATTTAACTTCTTGTGACAAAAAAAAGGAACTCGTGATTTCTTCCACAAAAATGACTCTTCTCACTTCTTCCCTATCTTAGAGGGACCACCACTCGGTCCATTGCTTAGGCAAAAACCTGGAAATCATCCTTGAATAAGGCCTTTTTCTCATACCACATATCCAGTCTGTCAGTAATGATTATATTCAAAATATACCTCCAAGATGGCATTTTTAACTGCTTCTCTCATCCTCTCTTGTAATCATTACCACTATCTTCTCTGGTGTAGTGTAATAGCATGTTTACCCTTATACAGCTCATTCATTGCACTAATAGTCTCTGCTAACATGCTTAAATGGTTTCTATCACACTTACCATAAAGTCTGGGTCCTTACCAAGGCCTCCAAGGTCTCGCATGAATGGGACTCTGCCTTCAACTCCAATTTTTGTCTACTACCACTTTTCACTTGGTTCATTTGTTTCTGTCACACTGGCCTTTTGCTTTTCCTAGAACACGCTACATTTGTTCTTATTCCTGACTGGCTGATTTTGCGTATTTGGAAGGTTCTTCTCCCCAAATCACATGACTTACACTTTCAGGTCTCTGCTCATGCATCATCTTCTCAAAAAGGGCTTCTTCTATATTTCATGTCCTCCATTGGTCCTTATTAGTCTCTATCCCCTTGTGATTTTTTTCCTCTTCAATATACTTTTCCCTATCTGGTATCATATTTATTTGTCAACTGTTGACTGTTTCCCAGATGAGAATTTGGGTTTCCTGAGCTCAGGGACTTTCACCATTTTTTGCATTGCTGTAGTCCTCAGTGCTAAGAGAATTCTCCTTACAGCTGTGAGTAGTCTATAATTAGCAGGTAAATAAACTTTTTTCAATAAAGGAATGGTTTAATCAATTAATACATGAAGCTTGATTAGATTGGTTTAGGTTAAAAATGTGTGAAGTGTTTTACTGATATAGAAGGTTTTTCCATCAAGGAGAACTTGTTCTTCCTATGATGAGGCCTTCTTTGCTAAATAGTTCGACTCTGGATTGTTTCGAGATAGCTTCTGACTATGATGTTACATGAGAGCCTTGGATGTAAAATAATAATTAGAACATAAAAATACGTAATGCAGCATCAACACTGAACTTTTCTTTGACTTAAGAGTTATTTATCTATTCATAAGTACTTTTTTCTTTCCTTATCACAATATGGTTTTCTGGTTAACTATTGTCAAGAGCCATGCAGCTAGGTGGCTCAGCTGGTTAAGCATCTGCTTTTGGCTCAGGTCATGATCACAAGTTCCTGGCATCAAGCCCCACATTGGGCTTTCTGCTCAGCGGTGAGCCTACTTCTCTCTCTCTCCTTCTGCTGCTCTCCCTGCTTGTGCTCTCTCTTTCAAATAAATAAATAAAATCTTTAAAAAAATAAAAGAGGATATGAGGTTGGGGCCCTCATGATGGAATTAGTACCCTTATTACAAGAGACACCAGAGAGCTTGTTATCTCTCTGAGCATGCACAGAGGTCATCTTTCCAATCTTGCCTCAATCTTGTGAGCACACAGGGAGAGAACAGCCACCTACAAGCCAACGGAAGAGGCTTGCTGGCACTTGATCTTGGACTTCCCAGCCTCTAGAACTGTGAGACATAAATTTATGTTTTTTAACCCCCACTCCACTCTATGGTATTGTTATGGCAACCTAAGCTAACTAAGACATCTCCCAACAAATACATCTTTTGTATTTTTTTTAAAGTTTTCTCTTAACACAGCTAATAAAAATATTCTGGTGAAGAACTACTAGAAAAAAAATACTATTACAGAAGAAATATTAAGTATTCATTAAATGAAGTACAATTGCAGTTTTAATTGACTACAGGCTACTTAATAGTTTGCTTAGTCATTTTAAACCAAATAGGTTTTTATCACAGAACAAGAAATCTGGAAACAGCATAGAACTGATGCATTGGCTCTTTGATGCATCAGAGACCCACACTTCTATAATTTTTCTGCTTTGCCTACCTTAGTGGGTTGATAAGATATGGTGTGGAGCATTGGTCCAGCCATAGCGTGTGGTGCCAGGAAGCAGAACTTGATCATGAGTCAAACATCGATGCTGCCATGGAGTGCTAATGTTAATTTCACCAAGCCATCTTATCTCCCTCAGCTTCTGTGTGCTGAAATGCAAAATGGCAATAATGGTGATATTCATTTTTTATACTTCAAAGGATTATCATGAGGAACACTAATGCAAATGTAAATGTGGACAAAGAGTTGATTTGAATCTTAAACAGAACTATACTTTTCATAGCATAGTATCATCTAAATTATAAAGAAACACTAATTCAAAAATATTTTGAAGTGATGACTGTCAAGAGACCAAGGAGGGCCATAAATCTATTGGGTTTATAGCCATCACTTATCTGTTCTCAACCTCCAGGCTTGAGTACTGAAGCCACATCAAAGTATTTGCTACTCCAGAGAAGTGCCATGAAGTTTTAAACTTCTGAGATTTTACCCAAACTCCTTTTACTGACAAAACTCTGTCCTTTTAATCCATGCTTGATGTTTTTTGAGACCAGACTAAATATTGTCTCTGGGATCTCTTTCCCAGATACCTTGGGCTAAATGGCCTCTTACATTGTGCCCATTTATTAGAGTGCATGTGTATCTGTTTGCTTGCATGTGTATCTGTTTATCAAACTGAGTAGTGAACACTTTGGTGATTAAGGATCCCATTTACTTTACCTTAGAATTCTCAGTACCTAAAAGTGTGTGACACTTAGTAGGTGTTTAAATTATATTTGATGAAGGAAAGAGAGAGAGAGAGAGATGATGGAAAGAAGGAAAAAGGATAGGAAGAAAGAAGAGAGAAAGGGAAGAAAGGGAATCCCTTAAAATTTAATACCCATTTTTGATATGCATTTATTGTGGCATTATAGATCAGAGCATGGACTCTAGAACCAGATATTTGAGTTAAATTCTAGCTCAGTTCCTATTAATTATAGGCCTTGAACACATGTTACTAATCATTGCTGTGCCTCAAATTCTTCATCTATAAAATAAATATATTAGCAGCTATTGGTAGGGTTTTTGTGAAGATTAACTTCACAAAATAAGCCCCTATGAACAACTTAAAATTGTGTCTATCCACTCAAAAAGAATTGGCCATTGATTCTGACATTGATGTATCTCTCTCCAATACCACTACTAAATAATATATGGTAACTAATTACAACTTCAGAGATTAATGATTTTTCAGAACTCATCTTTGAGATATTTCTTGTTAATGGATATTTTGATTAGGCAGTAAGCCAATTTCATTAGGAGAAGGTTATGGAGAATATGACCGTAAGTTCTGGGAAAGCCATCCTTTGTTTGAAACGTTAATTGTGCCCATTGTTACATAGAACTTTTCAAGTTTATTTGCACTTGTACTATATGTTATAATACTCTTCTTGGAAAATATACCTGCTGGGATTCATGAAAAACGAAAACTCTCCATCCCTTTACTGAACTTTCCTGGAGATCCCAGTAATTTGAAAACTAATGCAAAACTCTTGGTCAGATATTAAGTTTGACCCAATCCCTCTCAATTAAGACTTAATGGAATTTCCAGGGCTTTCCCAAATCCATAAGAATAAATTTTAGTACTGTCCTGTGTACCCTTTGCTTTACAGGTGCAGAAGCCCCATGCAGAAGCCTGGAGTCCAAGACCACCCAGCCATTCAGCAATGCCAATTCTTTAACACAGGTTTCCAGATTCACAGGAGCTCTCAAGTGCATGGTACTAAACAAAAACAGTTAGTTGTCAATGCTACATTTTCTTTTGCTCCTACTATCAAAGTAGTACTTCATTATTAAATATATTTCTCTTTCTGCTTCAAAAAACCATATTTAAAATATTAAATATAGGGGGCACCTGGGTGGCTCAGGTTATGATCTCAGGATGCTGGGATCGGGCTCCTCATGGGGCTCTCTACTCAGCAGGCAGTCTGCTCCCCTCGCACTCTCTGGCAGCCTCTCTGCCTACTTGTGATCTCTCTCTGTGTCAAATAAATAAATAAAATTAAAGAAAAATAAAATAAAATATTAAATATAAACTAAATCTTCTGGTACTGCAAGAGATAAAAACATGGTAGAAAGTTTAAATATTCGACATTACAACAGATGGTGGATTTTATTATTTTGATTTTTGTCTAATTTTTCTAGGCATAGGTAATTGAAAAGGTACATATATGTTTTGAACATTATTGTTTGAGGATGCAGACAAACGCTTGGGAATGCTTAAGTTTTGCTTTAAGCAATAATGCTTCACACTACTGCAGCCTTGATTTCATGCCAGGAACCTGTATCATTTTCTTTTAAACGGCCACCTGTGTTCATCTTCTAATTGGTCTGGCATTGACTCCGATGTGGCCATAAGTCTGTCATCCCCTGATGACTATCTCAGTCTGTGCGCATTCCACACAAGGACCCTACGTGGAAGGTAAAACGTGCTGCATGACACTGTGACACTGTCTGGAGAAGGATGTTAATTCTTTGTGAACATTCCCACGGAGAAACCTGACCTCTGTTCATCACAAACAGGAACTTTTTTCTCTTTTTTTTTTGAACCGGAAGGTAGAGTGAGAGAGGAAACAATGTTGATTTCTGGGAGAAGTGGTGCTGGAAGTCCAGTTTGCCGGCTCTAGGAACAATTATGGGAAGCCCCACAGAGCATGTCCTTTTTACTCAGAATAATGGAAAGCACTTCCACTCCTCTGCGGAAACAACAGTTCAAAGACAGGACACAGAGTCCCTAAGCTCTGGCAGCTTTTGAATAGTCCCTCCCACCGCACTCCTGCCACTGGTAAACTGAAAAAGCACTCTCTTGTAAAGGTAAATTGATGGGATATGGGTCTCAGTTATATCTCAGCATGCTATTTGCCTTTGGGAATGAAACCAATAAATGGGACCAACAATGTGGTCCCATTTATTTATCCAGTAAACATACACTAACCAAATTCTCTACATTGAGTTAGGCAGTGTGGACACAAAAATGAGTAAGATAACTCTCCTTGCCCTCAAGGAATGTACCATCTAGACAGACACATGTATTGAAAAACATGCCATTCTTTTTTTTTTTTAATTTTTTTTAAGATTTTATTTATTTATTTGACACTCAGAGAGAGATCAAAAGTAGGCAGAGAGGCAGACAGAGAGAGAGGAGGAAGCAGGTTCCCCGCTGAGCAGAGAGCGAGATGGGGCTCCATCCCAAGACCCTGGGATCATGACCTGAACCAAAGGCAGAGGCTTTAACCCACTGAGCCACTCAGGCGCCCCAAAACATGCCATTCTTGAGAACAATTACACAACATGTAACCAAATGGCTATGAGTGAGCAATCCTTCTCCTGTTAACTTTGCTGGAGATAATCTCACCTAAACACTGAAGGGTTTAGCAACAAGCAGGAGGCAATGCAGGTTTCATCATCCAGGAAAGCACACTATGGGGTGCTTGGCTTCAGGAGCATCAAAGAATTAGACTTAACAGAATAATGTGAATGAATCTTTAAAACAGAATGAGTATGAGTAAAATTTAAAAAGAAAAGGGAACAGAAAAACTCTAACAATACCACACATGTAAAATAAAATGCACACACACAAAGCAACAATGCCCATTTACTGTACAAATAAAAGGGTAGGGGCACCTGGGTGGGTCAGTGGGTTGAACCTCTGCCTTTGGCTCAGGTCAAGATCTCAGGGTCCAGATCTAGCCCCTGCACTGGGAATCTCTGCTCAACAGGAAGCCTGCTTACCCCTCTCTCTCTCTCTGCCTGCCTCTGCCCGCTTTTGATCTGTCAGCCTAGTAAATAAATAAAATCTTTAAAAAATAAAATTTTTTTTAAAAGGGTATATGAAAGCACATTTAAATAACAGCTTTTTATATAGAGGGTCATGGGCATGGAAAATCAAAAGGGATTAGAATAATTAATTAATTATTGATTATTAATTTAAAAAGAGTACCTTCATAGACTAAAGAGTATGTGACACAGAGTAACAATTCTCAGCCAAATTCCTAAAAAAGAAAAAAAAGTCAATTGAAGTATAAAGCAGTAAGTGTGCTTAGAAGGCACTGCTATTGCAGAGAGGTTAATAAAATCAGCTTTGGGGATCCACGAAAATGTTTTGGAGGAGGTGACATCTAGACGGAAACTTACATGCCTACTCTCACAGCAGCAGCCATTTCTTCTATCACATAATGGCTTGTCCTTGCCCTTGAATCTGAATTTAACTTTGTAAGAAGCTCTCCTCTCCACTCACATGGAAGATATCTTCTCTTACTCATTCCAAAGTAAGTGGGTGGTACTACTGCAGATTAGGAAATACAGGCTCGAGGATTAGCTGGCTTTCACTTCTCACCCAGATTTACATTGCCGAGATGGAACACAGCGTGCCCAGAGCCCAGCCTTCTCGGTGCCCTGCCTCGTCTCTCGAAGGAGCTCCAAGGTACAAATCCAACCTGGTTATCCTGTTCCGATTTTGTACCTCAGGCTCTTGAACTGTTTGTTTTTGTTTTATTGTAAGAGACCACCTGGCATTTCCCTTCCAACAGTTAGATCCCTTGGCTTACCCTACCACAGTCTAGCCCGGTGAGATTCACTATGTGATTCCTTTGTCTCTCCGGGACTGTGTGCTACTGATTGTGCCCAGAGTCCTCAGGAACGAGAATCTTGCCATGAGCTAGCCACAGAGCTAAGCCCACTGCCCAGGGTGAACAGTCTATCATGGAAACATCCATCTATTCTCCCTTGCTAGACCTCCCACGTGCCTTTTGACCTGTTGACATTGATCAGTGCATACTTGTTTTCACCTTAGTCTCTTCGTCCACCAGTCTGGCTTTTCTCTGGGACTGTGTTGCTGGGAATGCCCTGAGTGCATCTCACACAGGTCGGTGGAAGAGGCAAAATTCAAGTGGTTAGGCTCTGAAGCCAGGTTTTCTAGGTGCAAATTCAGATGTTCAGTTAATTCACTGCACAAGCTTAAGCAGGTTATTTAACCTCTCAGTGTATGTGGGTGAAGAGAGGCGTATTATACCTTAGGACTCAAGGTTCTTATAAGCATTACAAGGATTGATACAGGGGCACCTGGGTGGCTCAGTCGTTAAGCATCTGCCTTCGGCTTGGGTCATGATCCCAAGGTATTGGGATCGAGCCCTGCATCGGGCTCCCTGCTCAGCGGAGAGCCTGCTTCTCCCTCTCCCACTCTCCCTGCTTGTGTTCCTTCTCTTGCTGTGTCTCTCTGTCAAATGAATAAAATCTTAAAAAAAAAAAAAAAAAGAGAGAGAATTGATATATACAAAGTCCTTATAGCAACACCTGGCATGAAAAAGTATTCTGGCAATGCTACCCATGGTCTTATTATCTCTAGGTTTTGTCCTTTCTGGGATGCTTGTCTCATTCCTGACAGCTTCAGTTCCAACTCTGGGAACTACTAGGGAAATTTTTTTTTTTTTTTTTTACTAAAAAGCATTGTTTTTTGGGGGAATGAAATGCAGTATAGTGAGAACAGCCCAAAATCTGATTTCAGATGACCCAGGTCAAAGTCACAGCTGTCCTTTCCTCACTGTGTGGTGCTGGGGAAGTTTATCTCTTTTGGCCCATTTCCCTGTTTATGGAAGGGAAATAGTATTGACCTCTACCTCCCAGGATAGTTGTGAGGATTCAGCAAGGTAAAACTTGTGAAAGGTCTTTTAGAAATGGTGTTATGCTAATATTTGTTACTGTTGTCATTGTTATCTGTCATTTGTTTCAGGCCACTAGAAACTATGTCATAATACTTCCTGTAGAGTCAATGAGTGATAACCTTTGTTCAATATTCTAGGAACAAAGTTGGCCTTTCATGATGGTTAAGTCTCATATTTTGAATTAACTGGCTCAATTCACTGTGACTCTAGAGAAAAAAAAATGTGTGAAGCTAAGCCCATTACTAACATATTATCTTTAAAATGTGAAAACACACGTACCTCACACACTCACATTTAATTATTCCTTTCTATTTCTCACAACTTTTTTTCTATTTTCTTTTTTCCCCTATTTTTCTATTTTCTATTTCTATTTTTTATATTTCTCACAACGCTTCAACAGTTAGTAGAATCAAGAGGACAAAGCAATTGAGAAAAACCAAGACTTTCCTAGAATACATATTTAGATTTAGTGGTAACAGCAATCCTAGGAAGTAGAAGACACAGTGCTATACCTTTGTGTAGATTAGACCCCAGGGAAGTGGGAATTTCCATCAATATCATCTGGTTAATTAGTGGTGAATTGAGGGCTAGAAGCCAGGTGTCTGGACTTTGGCTCCATATGAAGAAGAAACTCTAGAGTTCTTTTTCCACATCAATCAAAAAGAATTTATTAGCCCCTGTTCTTTACTTTGCAAAGCAATAAACAAAGGGATGTGTGTTTATTATTTTGGGGAGAGAAGGGGATATAAAGGAGGTCTCATTTCATATACATACCTGATCTGAAATAGTCTGCCTTCACTGGAATACACTACAATGCCTTTAAGCGTTATTCCAGGTTAACTAAAAAATACTTTCCACATGGATCTATCCCTGGAATCAATCCTTTTGTCTTCTGATGCTGAAGCCATTTTTGTCTGATAACTTTATGAAACCTAATCAATACGGGTAACAAAAATGAAAATCGTGGCAATTCTTTAACATGAAGCATCTGTGAGTGAGAGCCATGAACACTAGGTCACTAATCTGCTCAACACACTTTTAGTTTGAGCTCCATGTATTTCCTTGGATGGCCCCACTTGGGTCTTAAAGAGAGGAAGGCTTCAACAGGGAAGACTGTTTAGGACAGTCAAGGAAAGCAACCTGGATAAAATGACCCTCAATAGCAGTCTAAAATGGTAAGACAAATAGTAAATACTGTGATTCTTTCCACTTCTTAACACAGTCTACTGAAGCTGTATTTCCTCATCTTTTCTCAAACTGTTAAATCTTCAAAGTCTGTGTAGATTATTTCCTGGAAAAAGAAAAGACTTTTTTTTTTTAATTGCAGTATTATTTATAAGCAGATTGATTATTCTTAGCATCACAATGTTACTAACTTGTCTTTATGACACTTAAGTACAATTATTCATGTAGTAAACCTTAATTTCAACTGCTAAATAACACCTCTAAGTTTTGTGTCTGCTCTCATACTTTTTTTTATGGAAATGAAGTAAAAATAATGCAAGTAGATACATATTTGTTTGTCATGCTCTATGGAATGTTGAGTCAAAGATGCATAATTATATTATACATTCAACAAATAGACCGATTTATTTTACCAATTTAGAGTATTTACCCAGCACATTCTTGTTCAGAGTTTTACCTAACTTATACATTTTTCCTTTTATTTATAGAGTTTTTAAATAACTAAAGTGGTAAAAATTGAAGAGCACTTTACCTGAATATTATAATATAGGAAAAATGGCAAATGATAGTTTCTTACATTAAAAAAAAAAAAGTAACAAGAACTCTGGAGTCAGAACCTTTGAATTCAAAGTCAGGCTCTACCACTTACTGGCTTTTTGACTTTCCTTAAGCTTCTTAAACTAATCTGTGCCTCAAGGTTCCATAATTGTAAACTAGGTGTAATAATAGTATTTCACATATAAGATTACTCTGCAGAATGAATGAGTCAATATTTGTAAATCATTTAGAACAACTTTTAGGGCCACCTGGGTGACTTAGTTGGTTAAGCATTTGCCTTTGTCTCAGGTCATGATCCGGGGTCCTGGGATAGAGCCCAAGATCTGGCTTCCTGCCCAGCAGGGAGTCTGCTTCTCCCTCTCTCTCTGCCCCTCCCCCCCCACTTCATGTTCGTGCTCTCTTTCTCTCTTGCTCTCTCCCTCTCAAACAAATAAAAAAATAGATTTTTTTTTAAATAGAACTTTTAATATGTAAGTCTATTAAGTCATAAATATTTTTGTACATGTGTACACATATATAGGAATACATATTTATATATCTTTGTCTATATACTATACATACATGAATAAAGAAACTATAACATCAAATTTCTCAATGTGTCTCACTAAAGTTCAAGTATTCATGAACCTATACATGTATTAGTACTTAGTATCTTTTGAAATTTGGTTTTTCAAAAATTAAATAAACAGTGCATCTGAAAATTCCTTTTTATTATATTTATTTTTAAACATTGAACTTTAAATTTAATTATTACTAAAATATAGAAGGGATTTCAGATATTATTTTAAGAAAACTTGAACTGGACAAAGTCTATATCCAAAAAAACAACCTTCGGCTTGTCTTAAAAAAATTTAGTGAGGTAACCATTGTCAGCATGGGTTAACATTTAGAACATAGGGATGAGTTCCTATATATATATTTCATGACCTTTTTGTGGCACCTGGTGAGCCACTGTAAAACCAACAAATCCTTCCTCATTTTCTAAATCTATTATTCAGTCACCAATACCTGTCCTGCATCTAGAAGGTTTCAAACTGATCTCTTCTTCTCCAGTTGTTCTGACACTGCCCAAGTTCAGATCCTGATTGTTTCTCACATGAATTATTTCAACAATCCCTTGCCTCTAATCCATGCCATTTTATGGCCATGATTTATCTCACTGACCCATGGATCTAATCACGTGACTTCATCACTTAAAAAATTCTAGGGTCTCCTCGTTGCCTCCAAACTACAAAGTATAAAACTGCTCCATGATACTCTAGGTATGCCAAAAATTGATGTAATTTGCCTTTTCTTTGCCACCTTATGTCACTTACTTATGCTTTATGCCCCTCTCCAACCTGTCACTAAATGAGACTAGTCACTATTCTTTGAACAAACTCTGCACTCTTAACACCTACGTATTTTTCACTCATGTTGTTTCCTCTGCTTCTAATATCCTCTTTCTTACACTTAATCAAGAAGAACATTAGTTGAACTTGAAAGCTCAGGTTTTTTTTATTTTTTTTTAATTTTTTATAAACATATAATGTATTTTTATCCCCAGAGGTACAGGTCTGTGAATCGCCAGGTTTACACACTTCACAGCACTCACCATAGCACATACCCTTCCCAATGTCCATAATCCCACCTCCCTCTCCCAAACCCCCTCCCCCAGGCAACCCTCAGTTTGTTTTGTGAGATTAAGAGTCACTTATGGTTTGTCTCCCTCCCAATCTCATCTTGTTTCATTCATTCTTCTCCTACCCCCTTAACCCCCCATGTTGCATCTCCACTTCCTCATATCAAGGAGATCATATGATAATGGTCTTTCTCCAATTGACTTATTTAGCTAAGCATGATACTCTCTAATTCCATCCACGTTGTCGCAAATGGCAAGATTTCATTTCTTTTGATGGCTGCATAGTATTCCATTATATATATATATATATATATATACCACATTTTCTTTATCCATTCATCTGCTGATGGACATCTAGGTTCTTTCCATAGTTTGGCTATTGTAGACATTGCTGCTATAAACATAAACATTCGGGTGCACGTGCCCCTTCGGATCACTACGTTTGTATCTCTAGGGTAAATACCCAATAGTGCAATTGCTGGGTCATAGGGTAGTTCTATTTTCAACATTTTGAGGAACCTCCAAGCTGTTTTTCAGAGTGGTTGCACCAGCTTGCTTTCACACCAACAGTGTAGGAGGGTTCCCCTTTCTCCACGTCCTCGCCAGCATCTGTCATTTCCTGACTTGTTAATTTCAGCCATTCTGACTGGTGTGAGGTGATAGATATCTCATTGTGGTTTTGATTTGTATTTCCCTGATGCTGAGTGATGTCGAGCACTTTTTCATGTGTCTGTTGGCCTTTCGGATGTCTTTTTTGCAGAAATGTCTGTTCATGTCTTCTGCCCATTTCTTGATTGGATTATTTGTTCTTTGGGTGTTGAGTTTACTAAGTTCTTTATAGATTTTGGACACTAGCCCTTTATCTAATATGTCCTTTGCAAATATCTTCTCCCATTCTGTCAGTTATTTTTTGGGTTTGTTAACTGTTTCCTTTGCTGTGCAAAAGCTTTTGATCTTGATGAAATCCCAATAGTTCATTTTTGTCCTTGCTTCCCTTGCCTTTGGCTATGGAAAACTCAGTTTAAAATGTGTTTCTCTAAAGACTTCCCCTAAATCCCTTCTGAGCTCCTGTATCACTTTGCATGTGTGCTTTTTTTTTTTTAAAGATTTTATTTATTTATTTGACAGAGATCACAAGTATGCAAAGAGGCAGGCAGAGAGGGGGTGGGGAAGCAGGCTCCCTGCTGAGCAGAGAGCCAGATGCAATGTGGATGCAGGCCTTGACCTCAGGACCCTGGGACCACGGACCCAAGCAGAAGGCAGAGGCTTTAACCCACTGAGCCACCCAGATGCCCTTGCATGTGTGCTTTTTAAGCAATTTTTATTACAATGGATTGCTTTATCTATTTGTTTTCCCCACTCCTTATAAAGCCAAAGGGCCAGGCATGCCATAAACATCTTGGGAGATTGTAGAAGTTTAATCAGTGTGGATGTATATGTATATGCCTGTGTGTCTTTGTGTTTTAATAAAGAAAGGGTGAGTTTCTGCTCTGCAGCTAACTGACTGCATCTCTTTAGATGAATCTTAGTTTCTCTTGGTTCTTTAAATTGAGAAGATTATGTATTAGGCCCTTTCTTACTGAAACTTGGTGATTTATAAAAGTTATATAGAAAATAATTATAGACATACTGAGAATAAAAATACCCTATCAGGTTAACAAGTACAAATGTTCTTATGTATAAATAAACCAATGTTAACACATTTCAAGTAATTACCTAATCAAGCTAACACTAAATGGAGATTTCTTCTTCGTTATACTTTTTAAAATTTGAAACCCTACCATGAACTTATTAATAAGTATGATAAAAGGAAAGAAATGAAGAAGGAATATATGGGAGAGTAGAGAGACTGAGAGCACCTACATCAACAGAACGCTGTTTTAAATATTTATTTGTAGGATAACTGGAGGTTTTTTTAGGATGAAAGTGGGATTTGGAGGAGGAGGTCTGGTGACTAGGCTTCCACATTCTACAGGATGCTTTCCTTAATTAAATGAGATATTGGGGGAAATGGTCTTTAAAACCTATGACTGGTAAATATCTTCTTTTCAGAGACTACAAATATAAAAGAAAGAATGCATAATTTTTGTTTGACTTGAATTGGAAGATAGAAAATAAATTGTAAGGAGTTATAAATGTCTCCAGATAAGTCTCAGTGAAGTTTCCATTCGCTTTTCCAATTAAGATAGTGTTCATAACAAAAAAAAAAAAAAAAAAATTTTTTTTTTTTTTTTTTTGCCAAACCACAAAGAAACTTTAGATGTAGAAATTTTTTTAAATCTTATTT
Organism: Mustela nigripes; assembly: GCF_022355385.1. Lineage (NCBI taxonomy): Eukaryota > Metazoa > Chordata > Mammalia > Carnivora > Mustelidae > Mustela > Mustela nigripes. The sequence continues at coordinate 71,660,656 of NC_081561.1, read as the reverse complement.
TGTGATCAGATCCAAAATATTATAAATTATTGTTCAATTTGATACACTATTGTTTGCTGTTATTGCTGCTCTCAAACCGAAGATAACTAAGTCCAGAGAAACAAAGCTGAGTTCAAGGGCGTTTCTTTGTATTCTTCGCCTGTTTTCAAAGCATTATGCTAATTACACTGAAGAACACTAAAGAACTGGAGACAAGGTCATTGACCCCAAGAAAGACAAAGGTAACACACAGAAAACAAATAGACAACAAAAGCAAAGCCAAAATCACATACCTACAAGCACTTGGTAAGTGCCAAGTAATACAAAGCTGGAAGCTAATCTAGGAGGGAAGTTAGTCTGGGGAGGCATCTAGGAGCACAGGAGCCTCTAGCAAGGTCTTGGAGAAAGCAAAACTCAGGGTCATGCAGCTGAGGAATGAAGGCCTGCCAGACAGAGCAGCAACCTTAGCAAAATACATCCAGAGGTAGCGCTGGACCAGATGTGTGCGGAAGTTGCAAGTAGCTTGATTAAAGTGAAGAGACCGAGATGTGACTTGGAGAGAAATAGTACCGGCAGGGATTCATTTGGAAGATCATTGGATAATCTTAGCATTTAATCCTAGCAGAAAAGAAGAGCCAGAGTTTATCCAATAAATTTTTCATCCTTGCACTCCCATAATCAAGACCGTCCTATTCTCAGTTTCTCAATGGAAATTATTCCAGATTTCAGTTCCTCAGTTTAGCCTTCACAACTCTCTAGAGAAATCTGAATTCTTATTCGAGCACTCAAGACTCTTCACAGTATGGTTCCAATGTCACTATTCCAGTCTGATGGCTTATTTCTCTCCCCTGGAAAACTCCCACACAGCCATGATGAAACTAAAGACGGAGAACATTTCTTTGTGTTCTTTTGCACAATAGTATGCTTTTTAGCATTTCTGCCATTGTTTTCTATTTTCATCTTGGCCTGAAATGCCTTTCTCTCTCTTTTCACTCTGGCTCCTCTCCATCCATCACAGCCCCGCAGAATTCGTCTTCCATGAAAACTTCTTGGCCTTCCTAGCCCACAGTGATTTCTAACCCTGTACACTTTTGTACTTCCTGTTTATAACACCTTTTTAGTACTGAAAAACTGACATTATATGGTTATTACTCTGTATGCAATTTATGTGTACTTATAAATACATAATAAGCAACTGGAGGATAGAAATTATGTCTTACATTCTTCATTACCCACTCTTTGTACATTTTTAGTGTTCAGTGAAAATGAATATATTGTCTTCTTAGAACATGTGAGAATGGTACTATTCCCAGCTTTTAGTGTTTTATCTCAGCACCTTGTTTGGCAATATATCACCTATTGTATTTTTGCTTCACATAAATAGATTGAATGAGCAAATAATAAGGCAAAGCAGAAGCAGCACAGGCTCTGAAATCAGACTGATCTAGGTTAAATTCCAGGCCTTTCTACTACAAGCTTTGCAAAAACCTTGGACATATTCTTAAACCCCTTAAGCTGTATTTTCCTCTATTACCAATGAAGGTAACAATGATCTCACGTGCAAGATCTTTGTTAGATAACATGCATAATGTTAGGCATTCAATAAATATATTATCTATTGCTATAGTTTTCCACCTGAATTTTCCCCATTAATCATTAGATGTTTATACCTCTGCAGAGAAAAACTCCCTTGCTCATTTCACCATATAAAATTTTTCCACATACCTTAGAAATAACTATCTTATCCTTTCTTTAGCAAACTATGTCTGCTCCTCCTTTCTTTAAAATACTCATTCTCTTAAGGTTCACACTATAAAATTTCGCTTATCACTACTACCTAGAAGCCATCGCCTGCTGATATCCATGTCATTTTCCCTTATTCACTGAAAATTTGAGCATCTGGTCATTATTTTCCTCCCCACTATCATTACAATCATCATTTTTGACAAAACCAACACCATAGGAACAGACCTAATACTCTCATCTCTCGGTTCTTTGACCCCCCACCCAAAGCTTTTTTCACTTCACCACAACTTGGCCACTGACTCCCTTGCTTATAGCTTAGAACTTGGCACATAGTCTCTGAAACACTGATTCTAAACAACCCATTCTGACTACTTATTTTTCCAGTTGAATTATTATAAGTGTCCCACTCCAACAATTATTTAATTCGGCTGGAACTCTTATCTGTTGACTCCACCAACAGCCCCCTCATGCCTTTACTTTCCTACTCACCCAACACAGATTTCATACCTCCTCCGTGAGATCACTCCTTTGCACACACCCTCAGTTCTCTTGCCCTTGTATCCTTCTGTTGTAACCCTTTGCAAAACCCCAAATCAAGTCAAATCCTATTCATCACCTACCAGAACACTTGAACATGGCTAGAGAAAAACACACAGCCAGGCTGAGATTTCACTTTAATTATATGACCCCAAATCTCGCAAGAACATGAAACATTTCTTGAAAATTCCATTATACTTTTCTAGCAAAATTGCTTTTTTACTATCCAAAATAAATGCACACTATTTCCTCTCTGGTTCATCATCTATTAATGCTTTCCTTACCTGCTTCACACATGACTGGCAAAATAAAAGCAATAAAACAAAAATCTATCTTTTGTCAAATTTAACAATCCAGTTGCATTTTTTATAAACTTTGCCTTTTCTCCTATTACACTGGATGTGATGAAGGCAAGAAAACCCCTCCTCTTGTCAATCCCAAATCCCTCTTACCTAATCAAGGTCCTCATTTCTACAATAATCTTTTGCTCTGTATTATCAATTTTCCATTTTATATCCCATACATAGGTAATATTCCTAAATATATTTGTATATCTACATGGACATGCATATGCTCAAATTTCTTTTCAGCTCCTGTTCCATTCCTCTCCTATGCTGTACAGAAAAGCTCCTCAAAACAGTTATGTGCTCCTTCTCCAATTCTTCTCTTCCCAAATTCTATCTTTTGCCTCCTCAATTAGCCTTTTGCCTTTAGCCCTTGTCAAAGTTACCAATGACCTTCACCTTGCCAAATCTAATGATGAATGCGCTGTTCTGATCATACTTGGTCTCTCTGCAGATTTGTATATAATTGACCTTTTCCTTCTTAAAACTTTTATTTTACTTAACTTTCAAATGCAACTATCTTTTAGCTTTGTTGCTACCATTTTAAAAAGTTCCCTTGGCTGCTGCTCCCTCTTCTGATTTTTACAGTGCTTCATGGATTGGTTTGCTAACTGTCTATCCAATATTTACCCAGATATCAATGAGCCATCTCAAACCTAATATGAATATTTGAATCAACAAACTCACCTCTTGTCTTGCTCGATCAAGTTAATGCTGCTACTATTCGACCAATCAAGCCTAGCAGTAATTTTTTATTCCTCTTTCCCACTCTCTGTATAGTCAATCCACCTGCAAATTTTGGTGGTTCTACCTTGAAAAGAATGGTTTCTTTGTTTTCACTTTTGACCTACCATCGTCTATGTTCTATACAACAGTCAGAATGATATACTTAAGACATAAATGAAGTCACAACATTCTCTTTTTAAAAAATCTTTTGGGGCACATGGGTGGCTTAGTCACTGACCATATGCCTTCGGCTTAGGTCATGATCACAGGGTCCTGGGATAGAGCTTGAGTCTAGCTCCCTGCACAGGAGGAAGCCCCTTTCTCCCTCTCCCACTCCCCTGCTTGTGTTCTCTCTCTCACTGTGTCTCTCTCTGTCAAATAAATTTTAAAATCTTAAAAGAAATAAAACAAAAATCTTTTGCTTTCTTTCTTGTTACACAGAAAGGAAAATCAAATTATTATTTATACTTGTTACTTGTATCTGGAATTCTCCCCCTAGGTTTTTGTATTTGTCAGTCTTTTTCATTCTTCAGGTCCTTGATCAAATATCACCTCCTCAGTGAGTGTCCTCTGAACACCTTATATAAAATATGCTTTGCTCACAATTTACTATCTTTCTACCTATTAAACTGGCATCCACCTTATCAGTTCAGATGAAAGAATGAACACAAGAAGTCATATTGTCCCAAGGCACAGCTGGACCAGTCAGGGAATGAATAGACCCAGGTCCATGAGATAGAATGCTTGCCTATCATCCAGAGAAACCTGTAGGAATGCAAACCAGCTACCTTACACATGTACAAGTAGTTTATGCATGTACAGTTAACCAAAATTATCCTATTATCCTAAATACACAATCACCAAACGTACCTAATGAAATCTCTAACATAAAGAACAGAGATATTTTTCAGATTGCAAGTCTCTTGAGATGGAATTGACCTCCATGGGACTAGAGAAAGTGGCACCAAAAATTACTATGTAACATCTGTCAGCATGAATTCATGGGCCTCCAATCAATGGTGTCCATCTTCTCAAGAGACTCCTGTCCAAAATTATGCATTTAAAAATCCTCATTTGCAAACCATTGGGGAGTTTGGGACTTTTGAGCATTAGTTCCGCATTCTCTTGGGTGCTACCACATTAATCAATGGCCTATCTTTCTTCACCGCAAAATCTCCATGTCTGTCTTTTTATTGGCTTACTGAACATCCAGTGAGCAAACTATCATTCTATTCAGTCATATCTGTTTTATTTTCTTCATACATCTTACCACTATTTTAAGTTATATTTTTATTTACATATATATTATTTATTTCACTATATTATAAGCTCTTTGAATGCAAGGACTTAATTTCCTCTGTTAACCACCATCAATACCTAAAACAGAGACTAACTCATATTAGATACTGAATTAATATTTGTCAAAAGTGTGTTAAACAAAAATATTTAAATACCAAATCCTGTGGATCTCCCTTTATAACCTTGCTTACTTACTCCTGTTACTGACTTCTATTGCCACCATTCTAATTCAGGTTTTGCTTTTGCTCAGTTATGTCTCTTTACTTTCTCTTTTCCTCCAATTCATTTGAGATACTGATTTCCATTAGTTTTTACCAACTTTAACATTTTCTCACCTTCATTAAAATTAATCTTTTTATTTAAATCAAATTTACACTTTTCAACATGATTTTTCTTGCATTATTAAACTCACTCGGACATGCCAATTACAAATACAAAAATCTTTAATGATTCTCTGCAGCCTAAAATATTTCACCTGACATTCAAAACTTTGATAATACATTCCCAACCAACATTTTGAGTTTTAGTTTAGATGTCATTTACCCTAGATCAAAAACGATATCTCTTTCTCTTCTAACTTTCTGAAGTACATTGTGTTCACAGGATGATGTGGCCCTTTCATATATTACGTTGTATTGTTCATATAGTTCCCTCTACTGTAAATTGTAATTTCCTAGAGGGCAGGAAACATATTTCATGCATGGTTATATCCTCTATAGTAACTGAAAGAATGAAATATGTACCTCAGTGATCAGTATATATCAGACCCACGATTTTTTTCTTTACATTTTTATTACCAAACTTAACATTTGTATTAGAATCCATGACTAAAGCTTTTATAAAATATGTGCACTCAGTGTTATATGAAGAGAACATTGATCTTCTAACTTAATGGTTTGGATTAGAATTACTATGACATCTAGTCTTCAGGGACTATATATCACATGATCAAGAGGCAAGTTCTAGGGCCAAACCCCCTAGGTTCAAATGCCAACTTATCTATTAACTGTCTTTCTGATCTTGGGCAATTTAATGAACTTTTTGCTGTGTTTCTCATATTTAACAAGGGAGAATCATTAGTAACTACTTCACAGGTTAAGAGGATTACTTGGGTAAAGATATGTAAAGCTCTTAAAATGCTGGCACATGGAAAGCACTCAATAAATGTGAGTTATAATTAGTCTTCCAACTTCTACATGCAAATATTACTACCTCCAACAAAGGTGCTGAGGGGAAAACCACTACATGTAGTGTTCCTACTGAGATAATGGGGTTCATGTTTAGGCGACAGATAAATATTCGCTTTCATGTGTAAACCTAGAATTTTGCATAGATATATTTGCATCTTCAGCTCTTACTTACAAGGTCAAAGACTGGAGTTCAGTCTTATTTCATGGATGGTGTTTGATACTAAAGGGATAGGCACAAAAAATTAGTGAGCTCCCAATAGTCACATTAAGGCTGACAGTTTTGAGGTATATAATTACATGATTATAGTATAGTTTAAATAAAACCCCTTAAAATTAAACCTAATCTATTGAATAGTGCTACATTCTAGGCAAATAATATGAGAAGGGGTTTTTTTTGTTTGTTTTCCACTTGTTTTGTTTGTTTTCTTTTTATTTTAGCATTTGTTAAGGGAGAATTAGAGACTGGACACATTTATCTTCTTCTCCAGGGAACATGTTAATGGATAAATCTCTAAGGATTAAAAGCAAGTAATACCAAAAGATGGAACATGATCATTCTAATCTGTAAGAATTATAAATTGTAAATCGTGTCAGAAACTCTAGTCAAGATTCTCATGGCAAAGACCAGTCCTTCGAGGTGCATCATTAGAAAATCACATGTCTTTTTTTCTTAACCATTATAGAAGTTTTAAAATTTTGTTTTTATCTTAAACAGTAAACAAATAAATAAATACATCTCACATGATAGGATGCTCTACAATTACTGTTCTCAGTTTAGATTTTTAGTTTGCTTTTACAGAATGAACACCAGTAAGCTATATGGGTGTGTTCCTTTTATGGAGCTGCTATTTAGAAAACTGAAAAAATTCACTTCGTTTTTCCTTTTCATACCAGAGTTGTACCAAAGTATCTGTTTTCGTTAACGTGTCCTCATCCAACCAGAAGGGAGACTATTTCAGCCGCCTACACTGAGGTTAAACATCCTCTAAGAAAGTGGGATGGTTAGACTGACCTCAAACTAAACAGAGCTATGACTAGGTTTTAAGAGGAAAAGGAAGTGAAATATGTCGTGTACCATTTCAGTCTAGAAAAAAAAAAATAATAATAAGGAAGTGGGATGTAACAGCAAAGAGATTCCCAGAGATTTTTGGCAATGCAAAGCCTATTTTTATTTGATTTTATAGTCATCTACTCTACCAGCCCCTTTTTCACATACAAGGGAACCATGTTGAATTTGACAGATTTAACCCAAACCATTTTAATTCAAAAATTTTTATGAGTTTCTAATAGTACCTATGCTAGTTGACAACTTCTTGGGATATTTTAAAGAAAGAACCAATATAATCAGAGATTTAGTGTGACAATCTGCTATAGAACTAAGGGTTTCACTTCATTGAAAAGACGTGATATTGCATCTCCCTGTCTTTCTTTCTCTTCTCCCTTCACCTCCCAATTCTTACTGTAAGTACCAACTCTTTCCTGAGATGGAAAACCAGGTCACAGTCATTTGAGACTCTATGCTGGCACATGCTTCCAGCAAGATCTGCTTGAGGTCATAGCTCCTTTGGGGGATCAGGGAGATAGTAATACAGTTAGTGAGTATCTCAGTGACTCAAAGTCTGCACTAACCCTTAAAAAATAGAAATACATTTATGATACTTCCATATTCCTTTATAAAGATTAACCAAACCACACTATCCTGTGCCCTCATTCTATTACCAAAAAGCTGTATATAATATGTCTATCCTGATCTGTACTGATGTCTACATATTTATATACTTCTTGAAATTTTACATTTATATATGAGATCATTTATGCCTTTGAAGACTTCATAGCCACTATGCTGAGAAAAAGAAAATATACATAAGAAGAGAAATAGCAACCCAAGATGACATAGTAAGTAGTAATAAATCTGCTGGTCATGTGTGATGTACGGGCTAAAGTGAGCACCAACAACTGGGTTGTAATATATACACATAAAATATTCCTGTATCTGTGTGTGTGTGTGTATGTATACATAATATGTATAATGTATATGTTATATACATATAATGTATAAATGTATATAATTTATATCCATTTCAATTAGCAGAATTTTGATGTTTCTAAACTGAATGCCACATATATTTTGAAGGCACCAAGTAAAGACATGGTGGGGCCTTTTTCCCACTAATATCCACCAGCCACTTCCAGATCTACTCCAAATCAATACACCCTAAAAGTAGAAATAGTGTGCTTTGCTGTGCTAACATAGTCTGAATGTAAGTTCACTTGCAGCCCAGTGTCATGCCTAAAGCTCTTGTTTAGAAGTTCTATATCTAGCCCTGTGGATTTTACCCATTTTAACCCAAAAAACATAAATACAAAGAAGATAAAAACCTTTCTTTAGGGGCGCCTGGGTGGCTCAGTGGGTTAAGCCGCTGCCTTCAGCTCAGGTCATGATCTCAGGGTCCTGGGATCGAGTCCCGCATCGGGCTCTCTGCTCAGCAGGGAGCCTGCTTCCCTCTCTCTCTCTCTCTCTCTCTCTGCCTGCCTCTCCATCTACTTGTGATTTCTCTCTGTCAAAGAAATAAATAAAATCTGTAAAAAAAAAAAACAAATAAATAAAGCAAATAGCTCATCTGTTAAAAAAAAAAAAAACAAAAAAAAAACAAAAACCTTTCTTTAAGGAATTTCTTCATATGTACCTGCACCTGTTCCTATACATGAAAGTTTAATTCATTGTTCATAGGGAAAACACTATTTCAGGGAACAGTTTCTAAGGTGAACATTACTGTAGATATCTGTGTAATTTTAGGATGATAAGATGTTTGGGGGGAAAGAGAGCACAAATAGGTCTCTTGAGAACAAACATATTATCTCAGGAACTTGGTCGTACGTAAACTATACAAAGATGTCGAGCATCTTTTTCATGCATTGGTTTTCAGAACCAACATGACTTTGGTTTTAAGGTCACTCTAGTCATTTGGCAACACAGCATTTGAGGATAATCTATAATTAGATGAGAGTATCTCAACTTCTTGTCCCCAATAAAGTATTGAAATTGTCTGAATCACCCAGTCTTTGAGATTTAAACTTCTTCATATAAATCCACACAGCAAAATGCTGTTTGCTTATTTCATGTAATCAAATTGCCTGAGTCATCTCTGGAGACCAGCAATTATTAATATTAATGAGCCCTTAGGCCCAGGCTTATGAACTCTTAACTGTATACATGTGTCTTATTGTCTAATAAACATGCTTTCAAAAATAGCACTGTAAGACTGCCAAGAGTCAATTCAGAAGATGTCTAGGCATTCATTCTGATGTTCCTCAAAACCCATTTTAACCTAGCCCTGGCCAAACAAAGCTGCCCACCACACAGCCTTGCTCATCCCACCCTTAGAAAAATTGCTTTATTTGTATATTTAAGAAAAATACTTCAGTATTAAGCAACCCAGGCGTATGCTATTATTTTCCCACAGAGGAAGATTATTACATTTTTTTTTAAGGATTTTATTTATTTATTTGACAAAGAGAGATCAAAAGTAGTCAGAGAGGCAGGCAGAGAGAGAGAGAGAGAGGGAAGTAGGCTCCCTGCTGAGCAGAGAGCCCAATGCGGGACTCGATCTCAGGACCCTGAGATCATGACCTGAGCCGAAGGCAGTGGCTCAATCCACTGAGCCACCCAGGCGCCCCGATTATTACATTTTTAATCAATCCAAAATCCTTTGTACACCTGTTTAGCCTTCTACCTTAAAATCTCTTTTGAAGACAAACAGACCTAATTTTTCCCTCAGATCTAACTAAGGACAGCACAAATTACAGTTTCCATCAAGGAGGATTTAAATGGAGATGGCTCTTTACTCAGTGTTTCTTTGTGGATTATACCACAGAAATCTTGCAGGGCCAAATTTAAAACATATTTGTTTTAGAGTTTGCCAAGTTGGGTATTACTTTGCAATTTTAGTCCTATTTGATTTCTATGTAAGAGTGTTTTTCTGTCTTCACTCTGCTTCTCAAAGCCCATTTACTTCTTTCTGTCTATAATATCTAGTTGCAGCAAAGACAGTGAAAAAAGATGGGAATTTTGAAGTTAGCCCTGCTTTTGTTTGAAAAACATTATGGTCCTTTCCGTAAAAATGAATCAAAAGCTTCCTGCGTTATTACCCATTTTACCCCATTGTAATGAGTGTAGTATATACTGTTTATGGAGCTATTGTAAGCATCCTGAGAAATGATTCAAATAGTACTTGGTGGTTGGAAGCGTGTTTGACTAAGCATCTATATGTAATGAACGCAGAAACAGTGTTCTTGCTGACCCCAGCACTGCCCCAAATCTGTCATTAAGCCATAGCACTCCTTTAGAGTTACATCATTTCTTCTCCTCAAAGGATTAATGATGCTTTAATAATTTTTTGTTTCATTTAGTTTATAGGATCCTTTATTTTAGGAGATCAGTACATGTAAATTGTTCTTAAATATAGCAGACACTCCTTGTTGCCTGGCCTGGTGAATACTAAAGTGAAGTCATGTGATTCATGCTCCTAAACATACTTTGACCATAAATTGGGGATGCCAATATGCCAGCCTTCTGAAAGGCCAAGCTGCTAATATGGTGTCTTTTGTTTCATTTCAAATCTCAGGAACTCTTAGTCCTGGTCTAAGAGAGTTTGCCCAATTGAAGTCTGTGAGAGTACTTGACAAAAAAGCCAATGAATAACCCATTCCTGGAATAAATCTCCACCCAACAGCTTCATTTTTTCAAATCTCCTTTAGGAAATCATTCAGAGAACACCTGAAAACTATCACGAGGATATGCCTAAATGTTCTCTGAAGACACAATTCTGCACCTAGATTTTAAATTAAAAACTTTAAGAAATCTATAACAATATTTTTTCTTATGACTACAATCTCACATGGAGTGCTTGCCATGGTCCCACTTGGTGATGGGAATTTCATATAATTGCTTCATTTGATTATCTCCACAGCTCAGTGAGGTCACTGCTATTGTCCCTCCCTACCTTACAGGTTTTAGAAACCATATAGAAAGGTTTAGTAACTTGTTTATTTTCACATTCATCAAGTTCACAAACATTCACAAAGAATTCAAAAACTCTTCTTAAGAGATTCCTTACCCACAAGATAAGGACAACATACGCACCTCATAAAGTTTAAAATCTTGTTCTTATCAATCAGGGAACAATGACCTACACTTTAGTATATGAAGGACTTGAAGAAAATATGAAGAGAGGCAGTTTTTTCCAATGGGTTTATGGAAATTTATTTCAGAATATTAGCCTCCAAATTGAACACAGATTTTAAAGAGGATAATATTGTCCAAACTATTCTGTAAGAACAAGCCTCAAAGTCACCTTCTAGATTACCTTTATGATGATTAATGAATATCAGAGTCACATTTAAATATCTTATCTCTGTTTAGTTCAAGCCTGCAAAATTTATATCAAAACCACCATGCTATAAAGATTTATGTTGAAACAACCAAAAACATGAGAAGCAGAACAAAATTCTGCAAGTTGTCACCAACAGATAAGAATGGGATAGCATGAGCATTGTACCCCATACCCATCTTCATCATGACCTTGTTTGTAGATGAAAGCAAGTTACTCAATTCATATGGGCCTCAGTTCTATGAAAAAGTGATTAACTAAAGGGTATTACTTTAAGTTCCTTCAAGTTCTCCTAATTCTAAGTAACTTTTTTTAGATTAAAAGAGATAATAGCTAGACTTTAATGATGGGCAATTGTCAGTATCATCATATCAGGAGTGAATCTATTCTTACAAAAGTAAAGCATATGCACCAAAAGGCGAGCCCACATGGGTTAAAGACTTGGCAGATACCACTAAGTGATAGGGAAAAATATATTTCAGTTTTTAAGTTCTATTTATACACAGTAAAATATTCAAGAAACACTAAAGAATTCTTATGAGGAATGAGTAAAAGACTATTTGTAATCTTGAAGACAATATCCAAGGAAAAAAATATATTGTTCTCAGATTTTTTAAAAAAACTTTGTTAAACAGTATTTTTGGCAAAGGGAAAATTGTGAATAACATGGTATGCAGCTGTGTATGGAAAAACTAAAAATGGAACTGTAATTTGGTCTTAAATTAGAAACACATCTGAATTTTGTTAACAATTTGAGAGTGATATTAATTTGTTTCTTTCACTCAATTGTTTATATATGTGTCAAAGAGAAGAGAGAGGGAGGGAGAAGATGAGGGAGAAAAGAAGGAAGGAAGAGAGGTATTAAAGACAGGAGAGGGAAAGAGAAAATGTCTGACAATAAACACAGATATCCCAGTTTATATATGAACTTTAATCTGCTTATATTTAGGCTCTGTAAAATGGGCAGAAGTACTTTACCTCAAAAATGGAAAATCACTCAAGTTCTTTCAAAGTCAATTAAAAAGACATTGTGTTTAAAAGAAACCTGAGCACCTGAGTAGCTCAGTTGGTTAGGCACCTACCTTGGCTTGGATCATGATCTTGAGGTCCTGGGATCAAGCCTCCCATTCCATTGGGCTCCCTGCTCAGTGGGGAGTCTTCTTCTCCCTCTCTTTCTGCCTGCCTGCCCCCCCCAACTTGTGCCCTTTCTCTGTCTCTCTCACTCTCTCATTTTCCCTGAAATAAATAAAATCTTTTTTAAAAACCCTTCTTAAAAAATGTGAACATTGTTAATCACATGTGTTCTTTTAAGTCACACAAAATCAGAAAGAAAGAAATTAAGAAATGCATTAACCTTTGCACAATACCAGATATTATCAAGTTAGTCCTTAAATGACTTCTCAAGACCCAAAGATTCCAAGTTGACTCCCTTTTGTTCTATGTCTAAATTGAAGGGTTGTGCTATAGTAAATCTGGAACATTAATTTGTATAAGAATAACCTAGGAGCTTGTTAACAAGGACAGTTCCTTAACCCTGCCCAAGTGATTCTGATTTAGAGATCTGGGTTGGCACCCAGAAATATGCATTTTTAAAGAGCACTCCAGGATCTAAAATCTAGATCCTCCTGGATTCATGTACCTTGAGAAATGCTGAATGCTTTGTTTCTAAGGTTCTTTCCAGCTATAAAATGTCTTAAAGGACAGAAAGTGGTAAAGAGAGGGCAGAAGAGAACACATGAGTGATGATATAGAAGAAGGACACAAAACATTAATAAAATACTCATTCTTCATCAGTACATATTACCAATATATCAAGCACAGTACATGGAACTGTTGTTGATAAAGAGATGAAGGGGAGCTCCCAGTCTGCTGAAGTAACAGAAAATAAATAAATGATTATTAGACAGTAATGTAAGTGCAGTAATGGAGGAGAAAACAGAAAGTCACCAACTCTGTCAGGAGAATACTTGCTGTACTAAAAAAAGGATGAGAATAGGAAGGGATCTAAATGGATTAAGGAAATGGAGGTTATAGAGAACCCAAAGTAACTAATGTCACAGAAATAATGAAGAAGAAAAGAAAACTAGGAAGATGGCCTATAAAATTAGGTTGAAGTAGGGAGAGTCCCTGAGAAATCGACAAAGATTGAATTTGACTCTAGGTCCGTTGATTCAATATATCTATAAGGCTTTAATCTCTTTGCTTTTTCCTCTCAATTTTTTTCTGCCAAAGTTCTACCACTTTTTAATTGAGTTCTTTGGAATGATGAGTCTATATTTCATTTTGTTAAAGAAGCTAGATTATCAGTGTGTCTAAGTAACTAAATCATAATATTATCATTCTTTTGTAGAGTTACTGGCTTCTGAATATCGAGATTTATTGGTCATTATGAATTATTTGAAATCTGTTGATTATTTCCATTTGTTGTTTTCTCCTTGGATGCTCTGAAACAGAATTCTTTAAATAATTTTTAACCACACAAGAATCACTTAACCAGACTTTATTCTTCTACACTCAAATGACATTTAAAGAAAAACTGGGCACGTGTGTGTGTGTGTGTGTGTGTATTTGAAAAGGCAAGTTGATTGTTACATCCACGTATGGAAATAGTTTAACATCTTAACAATCTATCATAATTTATGTATAAAAAAATTATGCCCAGTTGTTAAAGGTTTTATTTCTGTTCCCGTTTTTATCTTTTTTTCCAAAAAAATAACACTTTAGCTCTATTAATCAGATTTAGAAAAAGCATCTTATAAGAAAAGAAAGAGAAAAAATATTTTTTACTTTTCTGTAACAATTCTCATTTAATATCTTTATACATAATTCATATGTGAATATCTATAGTTCATGTGTATGTATTTTATAAATTAATAAATATAATCATATGCATGCTTATTTTTAAATTAATATATTTTTCTTTTTGTATCTTTTTAATTTTCCTCTCTCCTTCTACTCTTTTTTATTATACTAACACATCCTAATATCCTTCTCCGAGATGACTCATATCAATGCCTACTGTCTTTGCCTGTGCTATCTCCCTTGTCATGTAATTTTATACACATATTAGGTATGCTCATAGGCAGACACACACATATATCTGATTTTTTTCATTGTTGACTATGCTGTGACAGACAGGCTGTCTGAGATTCCTGATATTCTCACCCTCGTATAATTCCCTCACCTTGAATAAGGATGTGACCTATGACTTGCTTCTAGTCAATTGAATATAGCAAAGGGTACATGATTATATGTATGTGATTATATTACATAAAATTATAATGCCTATCTTGATGAAAGCTTGTCTCTCTGTTGCTGGTTTTGAAGAAGCAAGAGGCCATATTGGAAAAACTCACATGGCAAGGAACTGAGGGCATTTGCCAGCTGACAATCAGAGAGAAACTTGGGCTCTCAGTCTATCAACTCATAAGGAATTAAATACTGCCAGCAACATGAGCTGAGAAGTGAATCCTTCCCTAGTCAAGACTCAGATAAGACCCCAGCCTCAGCTGACACCTTAATTGCTGACTTCTAGGATGCTGAGGAGAGGACTCGGTTAAACCATGCCCAGACTCCTGATTTGCAGAAACTCAAGAAAACTCATGTTTTAATCCACTAAACTACTGGTAATATGGTTATGGCAACAATAGATAAATAATATATATGTAAAATGGGATTATATGGAACACATTAAAAGGTAACTATCTCTTAATCTCAGGAAATAAACTGAGGGTTGCTGGGGGGGAGTGTGGAGGGATAGGGTGGCTGGGTTTTGGACATTGGGGAGGATATGTGCTATGGTTAGTGCTGTGAATTGTGGAAGACTGATGATTCACAGACTTGTACCCCTGAAGCAAATAATATATTATATGTTAATTTAAAAATAAATAAATAAATAAATAGATTTCAAAACTTACACCCCCCCAAAAAAAGGTAACTATCTCAGTTTTGCCCAAGGCCTGATGATTTAATCATATCTCAGTTTTGCCTGAGATCTATTTGATAATCTAGATGGAATGTGCAAAGTGGAGTACTGAAAAGCAAATTTTAGACCATTTCCCAAACATGTCTTCAAGATAAAAGAATTGTGGTTAAAGACACCAGAGTCAGAGATTGAAGAGAGGGTTTTATTGGAGAGAGCTTATCAGTTTGTGGAGAGCCAATACCTGATCCTGTAAGCAACTAGGAGGAAGGACTTACTCCTCACCTTAAGTCTAATGAGAGAAAATTCAAAGAAGTTCTTTAGTGGGGCGCCTGGGTGGCTCATTCAGTTAAACATCTGCCATCAGCTCAGGTCATGGTCCCAGGGTCCTGAGATAGAGTCCCATGTGAGGCTCCCTGCTCAGTGGGAAAGACTTGGTAGGAGTGTAGGTTATTATTGGGAATTAACTGTGGCCTATCAAAAGACCAAAAGTGTATTTTTCCTATGGGCAAGATGTGGGCCACAGAAGAGAAAGTTGGAGTGAAGTCATTAAAAGTCCTGCCCAAGAGGGCTCTCTAGAGTGGTGTCTCAGCAGAAGGAGGCTGAAATGCACCAGCAGATGCTCAGGGAACTAGGAAGCAGTTAGAAACTACCAGACAAAAGAGTTACATCAGCCCAAGCAGGGAGACATGTCTAGTTCACCAAAGAATCCACAGACTCTGTATTAGAAGTAGAGTCAGCCTCAAATATCCACCAAGTCCAGAGAGTGCCAACTCAGTTTAACTTAGTCACATAATATCTTTCCTAGTCCTGTACCTTTTTTACCCTTCCTCTCTTCTTTTACCAGTACTCCTTTGATTCTGGAGGAGCCAGAAACTGATGTTAGAAACCAGAGATACAGTAGAACATATCAATGAAACTAGAAGCTAGTTTTTTGAGAGAATCAATAAGATCGATAAACCATTGGCGACACTAATCCAAAAGAAAAGAGAGAAAGCTCAAATACATAAAATTATGAATGAAAAGGGAGAGATCACAATGAACACCAAAGAAGTAGAAACAATCATCAGAAGTTATTATCAACAGTTATATGCCAATAAGCTAAGCAACCTAGATGAAATGGATGCATTCCTGGAAAACTATAAACTCCCAAAATTGAACCAGGAAGAAATTGACAACCTTAATAGACAATATCTAGTAACGAGACTGAAGCAGTGATCAAAAACCTCCCAAAAAACAAGAGCCCAGGACCTGATGGATTCCCTGGGGAATTCTACCAAACTTTCAAAGAAGAAATAACACCTATTCTCCTGAAGCTGTTTCAAAAAATTGAAGCAGAAGGAAAACTTTTTGACTCTTTCTATGAAGCCAGCATTACCCTGATCCCTAAACCAGGCAAAGACCCTACCAAAAAGGAGAATTTCAGACCAATATCACTGATGAATATGGATGCTAAGATTCTCAACAAGATCCTAGCCAACAGGATCCAACAGCACATGAAAAAGATTATCCACCATGACCAGGTGGGATTCATCCCTGGGCTACAAGGATGGTTCAACATTCTCAAATCAATCAATGTGATACAACAAATTAATAAGAGAAGAGAGAAGAACCACATGGTCCTTTCAATTGATGCAGAAAAAAGCATTTGACAAAATCCAGCATCCGTTCCTGATTAAAACGCTTCAAAGTGTAGGGATAGAGGGAACATTCCTGAACTTCATAAAATCTATCTATGAAAGACCCACAGCAAATATAATCCTCAATGGGAAAAAGCTTGCATCCTTCCCGTTGAGATCAGGAACATGACAAGGATGCCCATTCTCACCACTCTTGTTCAACATAGTATTAGAAGAGCTAGCAACATCAATCAGACATCAAAGAGAAATAAAAGGTATCCAAATTGGTAATGAAGAAGTCAAACTCTCTCTGTTTGCAGATGACATGATTCTTTATATGGAAAACTCAAAAGACTCCACCCCCAAACTACTAGAACTCATACAACAATTCAGCAACGTGGCAGGATACAAAGTCAATGTACAGAAATCAGTGGCTTTCTTATACACTAATAATGAAAATACAGAAAGGGCAATTAGAGAATTGATTCCATTTACTATAGCACCAAGAACCATAAGATACCTGGGAATAAACCTAACCAAAGAGGTAAAGGATCTGTACTCAAGGAACTACAGAACACTCATGAAAGAAACTGAAGAAGACACAAAAAGATGGAATACCATTCCAGAAACTAATGTTAAATGATTGTGGGAGGAAGGGTAGAAACACAGGAAGGTAGTTAGCTTCCTCTTTGGCATCAAACCAGAGCTAGGGAGAGGAGAAGCTTTAATTTTGAATGAAGTCTTTAATTATTACATTGGCTGGACATATTAATTACTGAACCAAGTCTTTTTTAAACCAAAATGACTTAAAGATGTTTTACTATTCAGTAGTGAGCAGTAAACTATGAGTTTGCCCTATATTTTATCCAACAGCCAAAATTCTAGAGCTCTACTAAACAGTGCACAAGAGCCGTCATAGGTGAGAAATAATGCCTGTGATTACATCCCATAAACCCTGCTCTTTCAGTGCTTTTCTGCACTTTTTTTCACTAAACTAAACTTCACAGAAGTCCAGCTTCTCACAAGTCATCTCCTATAACTCTAATGCATTTACTCATAAAGATTTGAATTAAGCATAAAACTATTTGACCTGTTGATGGGCACACTCTTTTCCCCTATCAGGTTTTATTTGCTTGTTTGCTCCTTTGAGCAGCAATTCTGATATTAAGGATGCAGCAATTAACATCATGCACATAAATGTTTAAATATTGATGCTTTTCATTTCTTAGTTGAATGATACACACAAATACACACATACATTGATAAAGGCTGAAAGACTTAACATTTCCACCAGAAATAAATGAGAGTGATTTTCATCATGTCTCAGCCAGACATAAATGTGAAAACGTAGATTTTTCCAGTCCACTGGGTACAAAGTGATAACTGCCATTATATTAATTAATATTTCTTTTTTTTTTAAAGATTTTATTTGTTTATTTGACAGAGAGAAATCACAAGTAGATGGAGAGGCAGGCAGAGAGAGGGGGGGGGGAAGCAGGCTCCCTGCTGAGCAGAGAGCCCGATGCGGGACTCGATCCCAGGACCCTGAGATCATGACCTGAGCCGAAGGCAGCGGCCCAACCCACTGAGCCACCCAGGCGCCCGTAATTAATATTTCTTGAAAGAGCAGCAAATCTGAGCATTTCATGGTTTTACAGAACACAGATGTTTAGATTGGTAGAGGTTTTTGTAAAGATACACTAAAATGTTTACCTAGATGTTATAAACCTGAAACCTAGAGAAGTTTGATTGACTTCCCAGGATCACACAGTTCCTCACTGACAAACAAACTAAACACTGCAATTGTCATTCCTTATTTTTCAAGGCAAGACCCCTTTAATCACAAAACACTCTTTATCAGGAAAACTTTTGATTAGCAAAGAAATAAATAAGCACCATAAGTTCCAAGAAAGGAAAGAAAGGTCATTATGAGCTATAATAAGCATAGGCAAAAGAAAGTAAATGTTTAGAAAGAGCAAAAATAAAGACTTATTTGAGAGAAAGTCAAAGAATGTGGCTTGCATAAAAAAAGTTTCTTTAATGGGAATGACAAAGGTAAAATTGTAAAGGTAGGCTTAAATAGATTTTACTTTCAATACCAGGTTAAGGTATCTGTACTTTATATTATAAACTAAAATGAAGCCTTTGAATGGGAGTGTAGAATAATGAGCAGTATTTTAGAAAAACTGATATGGAATGTCAATACAGAACAGATGTTTTAAAATATAAATTTAAACTATTCTTTTTTTCAAAAAAGTTACTTTGTACTTGCTGAGACTTATTGTACTCTAATAGATATATATATACACATATGCTCCACATCTTTCAAAATAATTATCTGACTACATTATTTTTGTCATGATGTTGCAGTGGATAAAATATCAGAGCTTTTACTTCTAGCAAGGCTAATCAAGTCTTTCTGGCTATTACCTTTTTACTCTACATTGTTCTCTTACAAGCTATTCTGCCTTGGAGGTAACCAGCAACTCTGAGTGACCAAGTTCTTACCCATCTAGGTCAAGTTTATGCAGAAAGGCTTGAAAAACAAACGTTTCCTTTAAAAAAATTTTTTTTGACCACAAAGCATCTGTATTAAATGACTGTATTTAAATAATAAAGGAAATCTTATACAAGATAAGAGACAAAATGTCCTTAAAATGTCTTTAAAAGAACTACATTCACTCAATACATAGCTGGTCTTTGGAAGGTGTCACACATAAGGTAACCTCAAGAAATCAATGAGGTTAAAACCCGTTAGTGATTTACTGTTTTGTGATAAACAATAGTATGCCAATTGTCTAAAAGAATTACTCACACAGCAAAATTCGACTTATGCCTTTGGTGTGAGGATAATTCTATATGAAAAAAAATCCATACATATGCTTTTTAAAATTTTTGATATAGTTAATACACAGTATTACATTAGTTGGAGGTGTACAAGATAGTGATTCAACCATTCCACACATTACTCTGTGCTCATCGTGATAGCTATACTCTTAATCCCCTTCACCTATTTCACACATCTCCCCACCTAACTGCCCTCTGGTAAACATCAGTTTGTTCTTTATAGTTAAGAGTCTGTTTTTTGGTTTGTCTCTAATTTGCTCATTTGTTTCACTTCTTAAATTCCACACATCAGTGAAATCATATGGTATTTGCCGATCTCTGACTGACTTATTTTACTTTGTATTATATTTTCTAGCTCCATCCACATTGTTGCAAATGACAAAATTTCATTCTTTTTATGGCAAATAAAATTACATTGTATAGATACATGGCACATCTTCTTTATCCACTCTTCTATCGATGACATTTGAGCTGCTTCCATATCTTGGCTATTGTAAATAATGCCCCAATAATGATCTTTTCAAATTAATATTTCCATTTCCTTTGGATAAATACCCAGCAGTGGAATTATTGAATGATATGATAGTTCAATTTTTAATTTCTTGAGAAACCTCCATAATGTTTTCCACAGTGGCTCTACCAGCTGCCACCAATAGTGCATGAGGGTTCCTTTTTCTCCACATTCTCACTAACACTTATTCCTTGGGTTTTTCTTTTAAACCATTCTGACAGGTGCGAGGTGCTATCTCATTTTAGTTTTGAAGATTTGATTTGTGTTTCCCTGATGATGAGTGACGTTGAGCATATTTTCATGTGTCTGTTGGCTATCTGTCTTTCTTCTCTGGAGTATATCTGTTCATGTATTCGGCCCATTTTTAAATTGGGTTATTTGGGTTTTGTGTGTGTGTGTGTGTGTGTGTGTGTGTGTGTGTGTGTGTGTGTTGAGTTAGCTAGGTTCTTTATATACTTTGGATACTGAGCCTTTATCAGATATGTCATTCGCAAATATTTTCCCCCATTCTGTAGTTTCCTTTGATAGGTCCCTCTGCTGTGCAGAAGCTTTATATTTTGATATAACCCTAATAGTGTATTTTTGCTTTTGTTTCCCTTCCCTCAGGAGGTGTATCTAGAAAACAGTTGCTACAACTGATGTCAAAGAAATTACTGCATGTGCCCTCTTGTAGAACTTTTATGGTCTCACGTTTGGGTCTTTAATCCATTTTGAGTTTATTTTTGTATATGGTATAAAAAGTGGTCCAGTTGCATTCTTTTGCATGTAGCTTTCCAGTTTTCCCAACACCATTTGCTGAAGAGACTGTCTTTCCTATTTCATTCTCTCATCTACTTTATTGAAGATAAATTGGCCATATAATCATGGGTTTATTTCTGGGCTTTCTAACCTGTTCCATTGATCTATCTATCTATTCTTGTGCCAGTGCCATACTGTTTTTATTACTACACTTTGTAGTCTATCTTGAAACGTCGGATTGTGAAACCCATATATATACTTTTTGAGAATTATAAACAGTAGTATAAAATACTACACAAATTAAGATATATGTCATAGTATTAAATAGATTACAGTTACTCTGATTAAAAACTTTCATAAGTATGCATAATTATAAAAAAACAGTTTTAAAATGGTGATAAGAAAGTAAAAGAAACAAAAAATCTATAACAGAAGTTTATAAGATTATTTTTAAAAAAGCATTCAGCAAGCCTACCACAAAATGAAACATCTGAGGATATTTGGCTAAGAAATACAAATAAAAATAAGCTCTGTTTCAATAGAGCATGTTCAACATAATATCTCTTAGAGATATTTTTGAAAATGATCTCAGAAAGTTTGAATATACACATGAGAAATTTATAATCTCAGTTCAAATCTATAAATGTTATTACACCCAGTTATGTGCTTAAGATTTTGACTTATGTTGGATAATCAAGCTTAAGAAATATGGTCTTTACTTTCTTTTTTATTTTTAAAAATTTATTTATTTATTTATTTATTTGAGAGCGAGAGAAACAGAAAGCAAAAGAGCACAAGCAGGAGGAGGGGTACAATGAGAGTGAAAAGCAGGCTCCCTGCTGAGCAGGGAGCCAGATGTGGTCCTCCATGCATGGCTCCATTAGGGGCTGGATCCCAGGACCCTGGGATCACGACTTGAGCCAAAGGCAGATGCTTAATCAATAGAGCCACCCAGGTGCCCCAAACATGGTCTTTACTTTCATGTCACTTAAAATATAAGATGAATAGATACCTGAGTACATTGCTTTTTTTTTTTTTAAGATTTTATTTATTTATTTGACAAAGAGAGATCATAAGTAGTCAGAGATGCAGGCAGAGAAAGAGAGAGAAGGAAGCAGGCTCCTTGCCAAGCAGAGAGCCCGATGCGGGACTTGATCCCAGGACCCTGAGATCATGACCTGAGCTGAAGGCAGAGGCTTAACCCACTGAACCACCCAGGCACCCAACTTTTTTTTTTTTTTTTTTTTTAGTACATTGCTTATTAACCAGCACTCACTTGCTGTTAAAAAGTCATTTTTGTCACTGTCAAAAATAATATACCGAGAAAGATGTGAGTCTCTCAGTTTGATGATTTTTGTGTTATTTTATTAGACTACACAAGGCCGGTGTTTTCTCATCATGATATTTTTAAAGTGCACTTTAATTTATGTTTTCAGGAAAAGCATACTTTCTTACTGTTTCTTCTAAACTTAAATGGAAGCTATCATCTATACTACTAACTTAGCACTTATTACTTGTCTTTCTTTCCCTTATTCAACACATACCTAGCGCATGTATTATGATTCTCCACTATTCCAAACATCTTTTAATATTTCTGGTAATATTTTTAAGGCTATATATTTAGGGAAATATCCAGCCCTCAACTAAATCTGTAGCTCTGTCAGGCCAAGGAAATGTAAATATAAATATATACACACATGCACATACACAATACATATACATTTGTTAAGCATACATACTACTCTTTTTTAAGATTTTTTTTATTTATTTTAAAGAGAGAAAGAGCTGCAGGGGGTGGGAAGGAGAGGGAATCTCCAACAGGCTCTGCTGAGCACAGAGCCCAACACCGGCCTTGATTCCACAACTCTGAGATCAAGACCTGAGCTGAAATCAAGAGTCAGATACTTAACTGACTGAGCCACCCAGGTATACCAGGTGTGTATATACTACTATTTAATGTAGCTAGCACCTACCTACATGGGTTCTCTTTTAGTATAGTATGACATCTGGACTCAAACTACTATGGTTCAAATGCTGGTTCCAGGGTTGCTACCTGTGTGATTTTGTGCAGTTATTTGACCTAAGACTCATTTCCAAATCTGCCAAATTAAGCACAAGCTTCAGAAGATTATAATGAATAGTAACTGAGATGATGTGTGGCACTCACGGTCTTTCAGTATCTGACTGGTATATAATGCATGCCAGTTATTAGTATTTAAGTAGGAAGGTAGTTAAAACATTGTTAATGTGACATAGTCTTTAACTTTTTTTCTTTTCTTTTCTTTTTTATTTTTTCAGTGTTCCAAGATTCATTGTTTTGCACCACAACCAGTGTTCCATGCATTATGTGCCCTCCTTAATACTCATCACTAGGCTTGGTGGTGGGTAACATAGTCTTTAATTTCAGAATATAGAAATTAGGGTAACCTCGGAAAGTCCAGCAATAGAGAAGAATTTTAGGAAAAAAAGAGCAAGTCATTTAGCTTTTGATGACTTAGTTTCTCATTTGTAGAACTTTTTAAAATAAAATTTTCTCTGAAGCCCATTCAAACTCTACTATTCTTTTTAAAAAAGGTTTATTTATTTATTTGAGAGGCAGGGGAAAGAGAAAGACAGTGGTGGTGGGGGGAGGGCGCGGGTACAGGGAACAGAAGGAGAGGGAGAAGGAGAATCTTCTGAGTGCAGAGCCCCAAGCAGGGTTTGATCTCACAACCCTGAGATCATGACCTGAATAGAAACCAAGAGTTGGATGCTTGACTGACTGCAGCACCCAAGCGCTCCCTACTATTCTTTTATTCTTTCTCTATAACAGAGTTTGTCAGCTTCTAATCTTCAAGATACAGTAGGAGTCTGACATACAAAGTATGAAAGTCTTGTGATAAAGAACTTATCACCCTTTACACAGCTTTTCCTTTGTACACTCATTGCCTGCCTCTCTAAGGTGACAGGACACAGTTAAATAAAGCTTGTGAAAGAATGAGATATTCCCCCCAAATAAGGCATTATTTATTACTGAAGGCAAAATATTGAGTTACTAGAAAAGAGATAGGTAACTATTTCACCAACAGTTCAATGCTACTCAGTTGGGATACATTTAACAGGCAATGCTTTTATCATAGTAATTCAGGAAAAAGTAACTGCCAAGCATTTTCTCAAGCAGTTGAAAAGAAAAAAATCAAACTCTGTGGAAGGCAGATGCAGGCTAGTGTTCTCTCTTTTTCCTTCCCACGTATCATAAATCACATACATCACAATCTTTACAGTGTTTTGACCTTTTAACATTTTCAGTATAAAGAAAAGATTATGATTTCTTAAATCTCCATACTCTGTAGGAAGTTTTTCCTAATAGAATGCATTTGAGTAATTTGAGTTAAACAATCTCGATCTCCTCACAGATAGTAATGGACTATAACAGTGTTATCTGGATCTCATTTCAATGCTTTGCTCAGCTTAATTGCAACAAATTCCATCATCCTTTCCAATTCAATTGTCTCTATCAAATGTTTTTGAATCCCAATCTGTGCCTTGGAGGGAAACCTTGCTTATTGACCTCAACATAATTATCAGCAGCCATCCATGAAGCACAGCATGTATTGTACAAATATTTGGACTGATCATCTATTGTGCCAGGAACTTTAAAAATCGTCTTGCTTCACACATGATTTGTCCTCTAAAAATATCGACAGACACTGTTAACTTGACAAGAGAGGAAAAGGAAAAAAAAATAATTAGATGCGGGTGGGTGAAACAGAGTAGGACTCAGTGCTTGAAAGGCAATTTTGGATCATCACTAATTACAGGAAAAAAGGAAGGGACAGAAGGAATGAGAATGTCATAATATAATATTCAAAGAAATAAACAGGAATAAGCAAGCAGAAAGACTCTCTGATGATACCTCTCTTCTGGACATTTTTTTGGTCCCCTTTCTTCAAAGTTTATTAATGGCAAAAGAGGGAACATTGATGAGAATCAAAGAAATGAAGCTTGTTAGTTTAAGCTTTCTCCTGCCAACCGCATGCAAAAAGACATAAATTAGGAGTGAGACCTTGAACACTCTCATTCACCTCTTACACTTCAGTTTTCTCAACTGCAGAGTAAGTGTTTTGACTAGACAGTGGCAATGCTACTGTCTACGCCAGCTCTAATTTCTAAGATTTGAATATGCCTGGCTGGTTTGGCTGTCAAGAGAATGTAGTCATCCAAACAGCAAATTAAATTAGCTATACCAATTTCTAAATCAGCAAAACGATTATATATTTTTTATAATTTTTAGCTGACTCGGCTTTTCCATTAGTTGACAAGAATATAGATGTAAAACAATGGAAGCTGACGCAGCCTCAGAAACATGTGTTAAAAACATTCTCAGGAGAACAAAATAAAAATAAATAATACTAGGGACATGATGATAGAATAGTGTTGAGAGTTTGAAATATGACTTTGGAGATATATCAGTGTTTACAAGAAAGAGAACCTACTAAAAAGCAAGACAATAAATGATCATGAAAAGTAACTTTCTTTTTTCTTTTTTAAAAAAACAGATTTCAAATAGAGTAATCTAAAAATATATCTCTCGGAGTAAAAAAGCAGAAACTCGGGGAATTTAGAAAAAAAAATTAGAGGCCCCAAAATATTCGTTAAATGAATGAATACAAGTTTTATAGGCTACCAACATGAAGAAATAGGGTTTTTGTTCTTTCTCTAAGCATGTCCCCATGCAAAGCTAGTATCTTGGAGGTTATCATGAATACTTCCTCATTCTGAATCCCTTGAAACTCTCATGACCTCATCAGCAATCAATAAGTCAATTAATAGAAAATGCATTTGTCATCTCTACTGTTCACCTACTGTTCTCCCTTTAAGAATTCCTTGATGAAATCCTGTCCCCTTGTTCTCAGCCTCAGGCTGCTTATCTTCTACCCCATGAGGAAATGTTTAAGCATCTTCAATGCTAAAACCCATGTAGATAAACTGAATAAGTAAAAATGGTTAACTTAACATTAGTCTCATAGATTTTTTTATATTTCAATAATAGAATGGGATTGTGGGTGAGATAAGTATGAAAATTTGATTTGGTTAGATTAATTGTGGCTTATCAATCAATATACATATATCACTGACCTAACATAAAAAAGCCCTTTAAAATATATGACTGAGTCCATTGCCAAGGAGGTTACAATCTATACTGTTTATGGAAATAACTATAAACATATAAAAAGCTAAGAAAAATAATGCAATAATTCCAGTGTACTAAATGAATAATTCACTGACTACAAACATACACACACAAATTGTTCTGAGTTGAGAGGAGGAGTAAGATCTCTATGAACTACAATGTTTCTTGGAATAATTTATATAAACAGATTGACATTATTAAGTATTTACAAGTAGATACTATTGACTATAAAATCAGGATTGTATAAAAGAATGACACATAGTGGAGGTGGTAGGTAGAATTTGAGAGGGTCATTGTGAAAAACCAGTGGAGTTAGAATCTGATGTGCCTCTACCCTTCAGTTGATTAGAATAAATCTAACCATTTAAAAAAATAAACAGGTTATGTCACTGAAGTAAATTGCCAGATTATTGTGAATAACAAACACTATAAATGGACACAAGCTGTAATACAGACATATCCAGTTAATGGATTTAGCAAATGGATGAAGAGAGTTAGATGTAATGAAAAGCTGTGCAGATCAATGGGCAGGAGACCTGGATCCAGCTTTAGTGTTGCCACCAACTAACTAAACAACCAGTTTTTCAATGACCCCTCCCAACTCTTGGAATTGTGCTCTATTTGCAAAAATAAAATAAAATAAAATAAACATATATATATAAATTAATGACCATTGAGGTTCCTTTCTGTTCTGAAATTCTGAGTCTGTATAGATTGGGTATATTAGTTGAACCCTCTTTCCAAGAAAAGCTGAATTAACATTCAGTACTTAAATTTCTGTTTGCTATAATTAAAGGATCACATATGAGATCAATTCTAGTGTTATCTAAGACACTTCAGACCCTAGTAAAAGTTACACTGCTTGAAAATTTACTTGATTTATTCCTCACACAGTGTGAGGATATCATTAAACATTATGGTCAACTAATAAAGACAATATGGATATTTTTAAGTTGGGGAAAGAATGTTACTGCTATACCATATTGCTATGAAATTAAAAAAAAATGTTAGATTAAACCATATGTGAAATTGCTAATATATTACACTTATTTACCTAAAAAATGGTCACCTCATATAGTTCAATCTTAAATTCTATTTAAATCATTGTATAAAAAGAGAATTTTTGTCATGTAGATAAAGTGTTACAAAGGAATAAAGTAACTTCATTTAATAGAATATCAAGAGGTCCAGAGGAAATTGGTGTCTGTAAAAAGTGTCTACCTTGTGGAACTGAATGAGAGACTCTAACTCTAGGAAACAAACTTATTCCTGGAAGGTAAGTGGGTGGGGGATGGGGTCATTGTGTGTTGGGCATTAAGGAAGGCAGATGATGTGAAGACCACTGGGTTGTATAAGCAACTGGTGAATTATTGAACTCTACATCTGAAACTAATGATGTATTATATGTTGGCTAACTGAATTTAAATTAAAAAATTTAAATAAACAAAAAAGAACGAAATTAATATAGCTCTGGAGTATGAGCTTCACGCAGACCTTTGTTTTCAACCTGACAAAGAGGTGACAAAAGTTGTTTTTTTCCTAGATTTATTCCACTAATTTAGGATTGCTTTCTGCATCTGGGGGAGGAAAGGATTCTGAAAGAAATATGTTTTAAAACCAAATGATAGAACGATCCTTGGTATTTTTATCCAAACAAACAAAAAACCCAAAGCAATTGTGAAAGGAAACCAAAGAAAATAGTTCCTCTATTATCTTAATTTTTGGGCAAGCTATTTGGAAGCAAGTCCCTGCATTCTGGCTCAAGTCTAATAATATCACCCACCGAGTTTACCAGAATGGGAAATGCTAAGGTTGGCATTCTAAATATACACATTTGCTTTTCCTTTATATGACCAATGATCCCTGACCTGTACCATAATCTGGTAGTAAAAGGGGTGGAAACAAGCCTGGTTCAATGAAGTGAATAATATAGTTACTGATGTCAACTTCTCAAAATACTGGAGGTTCTTAAAGGAAAAAAATTTAATGTCTGTTACCTTAAATTATTAAATTTTTCTAGAACAAGCATTTCCAAGTATAAGGGGCTCAGATTTTTCCAGTCACATGTACCCCTTCATTGGGCAGAAGAAATTTAATCCAAGGGCTGCCTCATCAATTCCGTATTAACCAGGATTACTATAAAATTCTCTTTTCTTTGTGTTCCCCACCAATCTGGCACTGAACATATTAGAACATACTAAATATATGCAATTAGAACCATCCTTAATAAGCATGTGCATAATAGGGACTCAAAATTACTAATCTAATGAATGCATGAGTGAATGAGTAATTTTACAAGGAAATCCTAAAACAAATATTATAGTCTTTTTTTCCAGGTTGCATTTGCAGTAAATCTAATTTTGTAACTTTCATTGATTGTTTTTCTCAGCATTACATATTACATACCTTTTGTGCTTGCAAACACATCTCTGTCATTTTGCCTCTGTCTTTGCATTTTCCTCCATTTATGTTTATGAGTAGTTTCTCTTTTTTTTTAAGATTTTATTTATTTATTTGAAATAAAGAGTGAGAGAGAGAGAGAATGAGCATGAGCGGGGAATGGGGCAAAAGGAGAGGAAGAAGCAGACTTCCCACTGTGGAGGGAGCCCAATGTGGGGCTGGATCCCAGGACCATGGACCATGACCTGAGCTGAAGGCAGATGCTTAACCACCTGAGCCACACATATGCCCCTATCAGTAGTTTCTAAATTGTCCTCTCAAAGTTCATAAAAGCTTTTATTGTGTTTATAGTTTTGTGTTTATTGTGTTGTTTGTGTTTTCATTGTGTTTATTTCTTCTTTTCTAATTTACTATTCCTCATATAAAAGGAACTATTGATTTTTATACATTGATATTTAATACAATCACAACACAGCATTCTTTTAAAGTTTTAAGAACTTCCCTATAAAATCTTAGGTTTATTCATACAATCCATCATATACTAACAATGTTGTTCCTTCTCTAATTTTATTCACATTTCATTATTTCATCACCTAAGATGTCTAGTATAGTGTTGAAGAATCAAAATGTTTTTGCCTTTCTGACTTTAATGAAAATGTTACACTACCATATGAATTATTCTTGTTAAGCTTTTTATAAAAACTCCTAATCAAGTTTAGGAATTTATTTTTTGCTCTTATGTTGTTGGCTTGTGTTTTTAAGTATGATTGCTGAATTTCATTAAATGCTTCTACATCTATTAATATTCTTTTTTAAATTTAACCTGTGGTGGTGCATTTAAGTGGTAGATATTTTTTGATTTTGGAAACCATTTTCCTCATGAATTATTATTATTATTGTTTATTACACACTGAAATAATTTAAAAGTAATTTGTTTAGAATTTGTGTTTCTGTATTTGTAAATACCTGCATCTATAATTTTAATTTCACATACTCTTTTTTGCTAGCTTTGGCATCAAAGTTAAAAACATCCTTAGTAAATAAACAAGAGGGCTTTCTCTTTTTTTTTCTATTCTCCAAAACAGTATGTTTAAGATCTTAAATATTACAAACAACAATAACAGGTACCCAGGTAGCTCAGTTGGTTAAGCGTCTGCCTTCAGCTCAGGTCATGATCTCAGAGTCCTGTGATCAAGTCCCACAAGGAGCTCTCTGCTCAGCAGAGTCTGTTTTTCCCTCCCATTCTTCCTTTGTGCTCTCTATCTCTCTTAAATAAATAAATAAAATCTTTTTAAAATAACAATAACAAAATGTATTAAGTATTTATATGCCAGGCATTTAGTGTTAACTCAGTTAATTCTCACAACAACACTGTAAATACTATTATTGTCATCATTTAATGTATTTTTTAAAGTCAGGTTAAGGAATTGAAAGCTAATTAGAAATCAATAAGAGTAAGATAACAGAAAAACCTCCTACTAGAAACTAACCAACACAGTTCTATATAATCCATGGTCATAAGGAAATCTAAAGAGAAATCAAAGAAATACATACAACTCAATGATAATGGAACCACATGTCAAAATTTATGAGATCCAGCTAAAAAGTATTGAGAGGGCAATTTATGGCACTAACTGCTTATGCTAGAAGAGAGGAAATGTCACTAATCAATAATTTAAACTCCCACCTCAAGAACCTAGAGAAAGAAGAATGAAATAAACACACATCAAGCAGAAGGAAAGGAAATAATAAAGAGGAGAGGAGAAATAAATAAAAATGAAAACAGAAAAACAATAGAAAATATCAACAGAACAATAACTGTCTCTGAAAAAGTCAATAAAATTGATAAATATCTAGCAAAACTAACAAAAGAAAAGACAAGGGGGTGCCCGGGTGGCTCAGTGGGTTGGGCCTCTGCCTTAGGCTCAGGTCTTGATCTCAGGGTCCTGGGATTGAGCCCCACATTAGGCTCTCTGCTCTGCGGGGAGCCTGCTTCCCCCGTCTCTCTCTGCCTGTTTCTCCGCCTACTTGTGATCTCTCTGTGTCAAGTGAATAAATAAAATCTTAAAAAAAAAAGAAAAGACATGAATCATCAATGTTAGGAACTAAGCAGGAGATACTACTACACAACCTGCAAATACCAAAAGGATAATTAGAGACTGCTATGAACAACATTGCACATATAAATTTGTCAGCTTAGATTTTAAAAAAACAAAAAACAAAATAAACCCTTTTACTCAAAAATATAAACATCCATAATTGAATTTATAATTTTAAAACTCTCAAAAAAGAAATGTCCAGGTCAAGATGGTTTCACTGGGGAATTCTACCAAACATTTAAAGAAAAAAATAACACAATTTCTGTACAATCTCTTTCCAAAAAAAGAGAAAAAGCAGAAGAGGAGAGAGTAATTTCTGATTTATTTTATGAACCAATATTACCTTGATACAAAAATATGACAAAGAAAATACAAAGAAAACAAAAAGAGAAACAGAACTATAGACCAATAAACATTACAGATACAAGTGCAAAACTCCATAACAAAATATTAGCAATATTAGCAGGGCACCTGGATGGCTCAGTCAGTTAAGTGTCCGACTTCTGCTCAGGTCAAGATCTCAGGGTCCTGGGGATTGGCCCATGAGGTACTGTATCCATACTGGGAGTATGCTTGTCCTTCCCCCTCTACCTCTGCACCGCCCACTCATGGGCATGGGTGTGCATGCCCTCTCTTATAAATAATACATGAAAATTGAAAATATTGAATAATATAAAATATTGAATAATATTGAAAATAATACAATAAAAAATTAAAATAAAAAATTAAATACGAGCAAATAGAATTCAGCAACATAACAACAAAAAGTATTATACACTATGGCCAAATGGGATTTATTCCAGGCAAGTTAGACTGGGTCAGTATTTGAAAAGCAATCATGATAATCCACCATATTAACAGGCTAAGTAGAAAAATCTTCCGCTCATGTCAACTAATCAGTCAACAGCATTTGACAAAATTTAACACCCATTCATGATGAAAACCCTCAGAAAAATAAGAATAGAGAGGAACTTTCTCAACTTGATAGAGATCTACAAAAACTTACAGCTAACATTATTCTTATGGCTGAAAGACTGAAGGCTTTCACCCAAAGACTGGCAAAATACAAGGACTTTTGGTCTCACCACTTATGCAGCATACTGAAAGTTATAGCCAGTGCAATAATGCAAGAAGAAATAAAAAGCACACAGATCGAAAAGGAAGAGCTTAAACTGTCTCTATTTGTAAATGACATAATTGTCAATGTAGAAAATCTCAAAGAATCTACAAAAAAATTCTTTGATAATAAGTAAGTTCAACAAGGTCACAGGATGCAAGGTAAACATACAAAAATCAGTTATATTTCCATATACCACCGATGAACATATGGACCTCAAAATTTAAAATACAGTGTCATTTGTAAAGAAATACTTAAGTGCAAATCAACAAAACGTATATATAATGTGTATGCTGGGAAATACAAAGCACTGATGAAAGAAATCAAAGTTTGGGGAAAGATACTACATTACATGGATAAGAAAACACCATAGTAAAGATGCCAGTAGTCCTTAAATATTTAAGTTTAATACAGTCTCTATGAAAACACCATTAGGATTTTTTACAGCTAGATTATTTAGAATAAGCAAGAATTTATAAGGAAAGACAAAGGAACTAAAATTGTTATTAGGTGAATCTCCAGAGAATTATAGTGAGAAGGTTTGAAAAAAACAATTACAAGGGGTAACAACCCATATGAGTCCATTTATATAACTTCTTAACATAACAAAACTATGGAAAGGTAAAACTTATTAGTGGTTGTTAGGAGTTAAGAAAGTGGGAAGAGAAGGGAAGTAGGTGTGGCTATATAGGGTAATGTGAATGATGGATGGTATTTATGGTAATGGCAATGGTCTGTGTCTTGACTATAGTAATGCCAATATATTGGTAGTGATATTGATCTATTGTTTTGCAAGATTGTACCATGGTAAAACTGCATAAATAGTACATGGGCTATCTGTAAATCATTTATGACTTCATGTGACTCTACGATTATCTCAAAATTAGAAGTTATATATATATTTTAAGTCTGCTACAGAAGAAGATAACATATACAGATTATTCCACTCAGAAGCCCTATCTCAACTTTCAAGTAGAAATAATCCTTATATTTATGCTATTTAAATTTTTCTTCTGGATCATAAAGTTAAATGGAGAGTTTTCCAATTCTTTTTTAAAGCTACCATAAACCTGCTGCCAAAACCTGAGATCACAGAGAAAAATGAAAAACCAAAGAACATTATCACATATAAATATTATTGAGTTCTTAAATAAAATATCAGGAAGTAATTATTTTTAACTACTTCCAAGAATGCTAAGATAATTTAACATTAAGGAATGGATTAAATGAATTTATCCCCTTAATAGATCAAAGAAGAAAAATGGTAATCTTGATTAACCAGAAAAAGTAATTCCTTATAAAAATCCATAATAAAATTTGAGTAAATATTCCTTATTAGTACATTCAACAATATCTTCCTGAAACCAAAAACCAACATCATACTGTATAATAAAATGCCAGGAATACTCCTATTAAGGCAAAATAACCACTATTGCTATTATTACAGCCATATATTCCTTCATAACTTCAAATAAAAAATCAAAATTCCTCAAATATATTTGAAGAACATGAAAACCGCCACTGTGAAATATCAAAGACATATATATAAATGGAGAGGTATTTTTTTGTTCTTTAATGCAAAGCTCACTGCAGTAAATATGCATCTCTTTACCAAATGGATCTGAATATGTAAAATAATTCCAGTAAGAATCTTGCTTTTTAAATAAACTTGATCAAATATTTTCAAAAGAATCTTCCTTTGCTTGTTCATTTACTCACTGAAATATTTATTATACCTCTACTATAGACCTCGCATTGAGCTAGGCAAAGCAATTGCCAGATTACAGAATGCATATGCAGATCCTATTAATATAAAACATATCTACAGTAGATAGGCTTAATTGTTAAAAAGTAGTTATCTGAGGGTTCTAGGAAATGTGGTAGTACTTTCCTCAGTATTGTTTATCCGTATTTACATTTTTAAAGATATTATTTGTTTATTTGACAGAGAGAGGAGATCACAAGTAGGCAGAGAAGCAGGCAGAGAGAGAGAGGGAAGTAGGCTCCCTGCTGAGCAGAGGAGCGGAGCCAGGGCGGAGCTTAATCGAAGGCGGAGGCTTAACCCACTGAGCCATCCAGGCACCCCCGTATTTACATTTTTTAAGATGAAAAATTACTTATGGAATTTTTCTTAACAAAGAAAATAAGCACTTAAAAAAGTGAAGATATGGGGAAGGTGTGTGTTATGGAGAGTGCTGTGAAGTGTGTAAACCTGGCAATTCACAGATCTGTACCCCTGGGGCTAAAAATACATTAAATGTTAATGAAAAAAATTTTTTTTTTTAAAAGTGAAGATACTCACTGTTTTATATATATATATATATAAAACAGAT
The DNA here is from genome assembly GCF_022355385.1 of Mustela nigripes. NCBI lineage: Eukaryota > Metazoa > Chordata > Mammalia > Carnivora > Mustelidae > Mustela > Mustela nigripes. The sequence goes on along the minus strand of NC_081561.1, from coordinate 71,626,686 downwards.
AATTTATTTTAGGAATGCTAGATAGAAGAAAGATGAAAAGTAAATTGCTAAAATTCCCTTTACACTTTTTAAAAAATCATATTGCCACAAAGGTACTCAAAAAAAGAAACACAGAGGGCTCCTGGATGGCTCAATTGGTTAAGTATCTGCCTGCAGCTTAGCTTATGATTCCAGAGTCCTGGGATCAAGTCATACATGTGGCTTCTTACTCAGCTGGGAGTCTGTGCTTCTACCTCCCCTGCCCCCCCCCCACCAGCTCCACTTGTCCTCTTTCTTTCTCAAATAAATGAATAAAATATTAAAAAAAAATAAAAAGGAACACAGATATTCATACAACAAACATAATAGAAATATTTGTCAGTATACATAAAATGGATCAAACATGAGTTTTCTTCTTTCCTAGACCTGTAATAGAAGTAAATTGCAAGTTTGCTACATTAATTTTTTTACTGTGATAATTTCTTTTAAAATGTAATTAATAGTTCCCTATTACAATAATGTATTTTTCTGTCTTTGCTCTTCTTTCTGATGCTTAGTTTCCATAAAGGCTGTAATTCCCTCACCAACAAGTGTAATTTAGGCCAAGTATTAGTATTTTTTCTTTTACCAGATAAGAAAATAAAAACTCAGAAAGGTCATTCAACTTTCCCAAGACCACACAACTAGTAAGTTTTAGAGCTGAGATTTGAACTCAAATATTCTGATTCCAGAATCTATTTGCCTAACCACCACTTAATTTTGTTAAGTCTCTGATTGTCAAGCATGATAGATATGTATTATATTAACTGCTAACTGATTATGTTAGTCATATTACACAGAAGAGAAAGCTACTTCCCATATGGCCTATGGCCACACTTAGGATGACCCAGGGACTCAAAATAAATGTTTTAAATAATTCATGTTGGGGAAAAAAAGGAAGGAAGAAAGACATAAAGTGAGAAGGTCAATCAGATTTATACTGGAAAGATTATTCATTGAAGGGGAAAAAACGTAGTTTGGAGAAACAATGACTCACTATGGCCATGATGTAGGTAGGAAATAGACCAGGAAATAAATCACATTTCTGAAATGAGAAGGCTTTGAGATGACTACAAAGTTTTCTCAACTTAAGTTCTACATTTTCTATATAAAGTATTTGTATTTATAAATTGAAAACTTCTTATTTTGTGGGTCAAAGACACTTTTGAAAATGAAAAATCATTGACTGTCCAGTAATAAAAGTGAAAGTAGGGGCATCTAGGTGGTTCAGTGGGTTAAGCCTCTGCCTTTGTCTCAGGTCATGATCTCAGGGTCCTACGATCGAGCCCCACATTTGGCTCTCTGCTTGGCAGGGAGCTTGCTTCCCTCTCTCTCTCTCCCTGCTTCTCTGTCTACTTGTGATCTCTGTCTATCAAATAAATAAAATCTTTAAAAAAAAAAAGTGAAACTAGTGATAAAATCAAAACCCTTCAAGAATAATTTCAATTTCTCTTTTTTATTTTAATTCAATTGTGTGCTGTTCTTCTCATTAAGAGTATGGTGTTCTTGTCTTTTGTTTAATTGTACATGTATGTATACCTTGTATAGTATTTTAAAATTAATTTTGGCAACTGAGCTAAGTATTAAACTCAACTTCTATTTGAATTTAGCTAAAGGTAATCTGCGATATTTTTTCTAATTGGTTAGCTATTTAAATACCTTAGGTGGATAAATTACAAACTCATTGTATTCTGAAATAAAATTGACTGAAAATCTTTTAATGCTTCCTTGAAGAATTGAGGCTTGATTATTCTACTTCAATAGAGAGAAATAATAAAATAAAATTGAGTATTTGGAGATAATGGAAATTGAAAGCATTTTACTCAGTGTATTGTCCACGCCCACAAAACCGACAGATACTGTTTATCAATCCTAATAGGGTTTTTATTTTTAAGTAGGCCAATGATCATAAAGATGGAAAGCCTAGTCACAAAAAACCTGAAACTATTTTTAAAATATACTTTTTTTTGTCCACGAGTAGATATTAGAGTCTAATAATAGTACTTTAGTTTCCTGATGGAAGCTTAATTTTTTTTTTTTTTCCTATGGATCCCTTTAGAAGAAACTGCATTGTGTGTGCATACTTTTGAAAGAGGGAAAGAGGTATAGTGTCACTAATTCCTCAGAATATCTTTTCATTAGATATGAGAGCAGAAGATGGTTTATTAGTCCCTTGAAGAGTGATATGGAAACATTTGGTTCACAATGATAGTTAAACTGTGTCTGGTCCTATCAATAAAGGAAATTGAGGTAGAAATAGTGGTCTACCTGTTCTAGTCACTAACAGTTGTAAGGTTTGTTTAAGATTGACAGTTTGCCCTACAAAATACTTAGTACTTGTATCACATCATGTATTTCCAGGTGCCAAGCAACTGTTGATGGTTTTATTATAGATTCGCTCCCTGCCAGTTTATTGTGTTTTAAACAATAGGTGATGCAGACCATGGGAACCTCAGTGAAAATGTATTCCCTAACAGTGTCCGGATGCCATATGTATATTTCTGGTGGGAAAACAAGGTGGATAAAGCTATGTCATTCACTGACCACAAGAGATAATTAAAGTTTCTTAATTAGTGTGAGGAAGTTTACGCTAAATTAGGAAGCATGTTGATTTAGAGTAGGAAATGTTCTTATTTTCAACATGCAAAAAAAAATTTCTTGTCTGGAAATTTAATAAACAAAATGCTTCTTCAGTTCTCCAGGTGTTTGTCAGTTAAATTTGTTTTCTATTTAGTGTCCATCCTTTTAATCTAATAGTACTCATGTACTTTGTTTCATTCTAAAGGATGAGTATAATTTTTTTTTCCATTTGATTCTTCCATTACTCAAAAAATCTTCATTTTTAAATTTAGCTTTCTGACTGTGCCTATGCCTTCGAATCTTTCACAGACCTTTTCTCCTCTTCAATAAGGAAATCACACTTGTCCTTGGCAGACACATTTAGCACACATGGAACCAACAAAGGCCTTGCTGAAAAGTTTTCTTAGACAACCTCAGGAAAACTTAGGTCTCACAGCAAGAACTCCACTAAGTTGGCCTGGGCACAGGCCACATGTGGATTTTGATGCTTTTCAGAACCTTCTCGGAATAAAGGTAAATAATTCTATTACTAGGGATTCGAGACAGCCTGTTTTTTAGGTTTTTTGGAGTAAGAATTTTCTGTTTTCCTCCCATTAATGCAAAACTAACAAAATCCAACATTTAGACTATAGACTCTGGTGGTAGTTGGCATCTGACTCCAACTGAAGTTCTCCTTGAAATCGTCTTTCTCAACTGTCCACTGCCTTGTGCTCTGCTGCCCACACTTTTCCTGAACCCACTTCGTCAGAGCTTCCCAGCTGACGTCAAACAATGGTGAAACCACTGCGGTGCCCAGCAGGCAGCGAAGTCTGCTGGGGCCACAGAGCTAGAAGGATGATCTGCTTTTGCCAAATGGAAAGGCAAGAGCAACCCCAGGCAGTGGACTTTCTGAGCTGGGACGTCACAGGAGGCTTGCTTAAGGTTTTTGTTGAGATTGGAGAACAAGAAGGCTGGGTCTGGCAAGTAGGTTCCCAGGAGTTCTGGCCACGCAGGAGTACAGTGTAGGACCCTGACGCCCTGCCCCAGGGGAGCCTCAGTGCACAAGCAGGCACACTGGAGAAGTCAGCCCTCCCCTGTTCACGTTTGGACTCCATAGATGTTCCTGAGGAACCCTGTTTGCGAGCACACCTTGTCTGCTCCCCAGACGTGTCTTCTGCCAATACCTTGGCAGCCTACAAACCAAACTCTCTGGAAAAGCCCTGGGCTAAGAACAGACGGCAGTGACGAAAGTGTGGACAGGGACCTGGCACTCAGAACTAGGGACACCATGACTGGCCCCGGTCCTGACGGCTGTTTTTGTTAGACTGTGTTGTAGGACAGCCTGTGGTGGTATGTCAAACACTGGACCATTCTGAATGCCTCTCAACACCAACCCTGGAAGAAAAAAAAAAAAAAAAACTTTTAAGTGAACAGTTCCTTTTAATGTTATCCTGTAACATTAAAGTTAAACATTAAAGGTGCTAGCTAAGCTTACCTATATCTTTACCCCAGAATATTTTTCAAAGAAACAAAGTAAGTTTTATTCCAAACGTATTAAATCTTACTAAGTACAGAAAGGGAGGAGTTTCCAAAAGGACTGTCAAATTTATCAAGAGCAAATACACCTAATTTTTTAGTGTGGTAGTTATTGTTACAGAAAGTACACCGGGCAGGTGTATTTGGCTAACATAATTCAAAGAATTAAGATTCTCATTTAGGTCTATGGGGAAAAGTAAAGAATTTCATGTCAGATTAAAGAGTCTATAAAAAGGATGACTAAAGTCAGTATTTTCATAATGTATTCACGCAAGGAAAACCCTCATAAGGTAACACTTAGTTTTAAGAGTATTCAGTGCTTCTTAAGATGACCACTCTTTATTTCTTCCATTGCTTGTTGCTTCAATTCCTTATGAAAAATAAAACCATATCCACTTTATATCAGTCACTTTACACCGGTATATGCCGTGTATTCAAAATAAATGCATGCCAGCCGGGCTGAGTCACACCGTCACTTCGCTGAATATTAAGAAAGCAGCTACTTTGACCCACCCTGGGCAACCCAAATGAAAGATCTCTCAGTCTCTCTTAGGTCATATGACTTTTCATTATTCTTTTTTTTTTTTTTTTTTTGTATTTTCCATTAGATTAGCCAGGCTTGATTATATGATGGAGGCAGAAGTCCTAAGAGACAAGGCACAGTGGCATCTCTTGCATTCTATTTATAAAAGCAAGACACAGGGCCCGCTAACAAGAAGGTATAACATCACATCGCAAAGGGGTTTGAAGGGGAAGTGGAAAACTGTGGACATTTTTGCCACCAACTACACTATGTGTTCAGTATTAAAAGGGGGTAACAATACTACTAGTAATGATAACAGTGTGTACTGAGTACTTATTATGCACCAGATATATATATATATATATATATATATATATATATATATATATATATAAAATTATGCTTCCTAAACATTTATCCAGTAAGGTTTTTTTCAAAGATTTTATTTATTTATTTGACAGACAGAGATCATAAGCAGGCAGAGAGGCAGGCAGAGAGAGAGGAGGAAGCAGGCTCCCTGCTGAGCAGAGAGCCAGATGCAGGGCTCAATCCCAGGATGCTGGGATCATGACCTGAGCTGAGGGCAGAGGTTTTAACCCACCGAGCCACCCAGGTGCCCTGAAGTAAGTTTTATTATTCCCATCTTACTAGTGGGGGAACTGTGGCAAACAAAATGATGTTGTGTTACACCAAAAATACTGATGAGAATTTTTTTTATGTTCAAAATTAAGTAACTGCAAATTACTCTAAGCCCTAAAAAGCAATTGTTAGGAGAAAAAAAGAAAATAGAGCCACCCTCTAAAATAAGTGATTCTAGTATGTGAAACAGAAATGCTATCACTTATTTCTGTCACTCAGATAACTCTGTCTTTATGGAAAAAGAATTGTCTTTAATAAGCTATTATAGTATTGAACAGTGAAAATCATATTTAAATGTCCTCCTAGCCACATCATTACTATAATAAATTCCTATCAATGTTTTCCCTATATCCCATGGACTTCGCCAGAGTTTTTTTGAACAAGGGTGAACAATGGTACCATTTATCAGCACCTGATTTTTGTTTTTTTTTTTTTGAAAAAATACATTCACATCAAATAGATACACATACATGTATTTAAATGTTCTCTTATTTACTGACTCACTTAACTTCAACCAGTTCATGTGCCAAAGATATGAGAGAAAGAAGGCATAAAGTTACTGAAAGTTGGAGGGGTTTTGTACCAAGATAAGAATGTTGTATACTCATATTTAACCATAAAATGTGGACAATAATAAGATAAGAATTCCCAATTGCATTATTTAGCAAGAACAAGAGGCTTACTTTTTTAAAAGGATACCTAGTTTGTCTTATATTCTATTTGGCAAATATGATTAATTTTACAATATGGCTCATGGACATTAAGGATTAAGGAGATTAGTTGAAATTATCTTTGATTAGAAGTCAGAAGACTGAGGGTGACTGGGTGGCTGTCAGTTGATTGTCCAACTCTTCCCCCCGACCCCAATGATTTTCTTTATTTAATTGAGAGGGAGAGAGAGTACAAACAGGGGGAAGGACAGAAGGAGAGAGAAGCAGGCTCCCCATCGAGCAGGGAGCCTGATGCAGGGCTTAATCCCAGGACCCTGGACTCCTGACTTGAGCCAAAGGCAGATGCTTAACCAGCTGAGCCACCAAGGTGGCTCAGGTCATGATCTCAGGGTCATCAGTTCAAGTCCTCACATCAGGCTCCATGCCCAGCATGGAGCTTAGATACTTTCTCCCTCTCTCTTAAAAAAAAAAAAAAAAAAAAAGGCTCTTCTGAATGTTGCTCTCCATTATAAGGTAACTAACTTTATGCAAGTTAATTTCTGAGAGCCTTGGTTTCATTTATAATTTTGAAATAATGATGCCTGCTCTGCCTTCCTAACTGAGTTTTGTAAAACTCAAAGCTGATGATGTGCTGATGGTGTTTTGTAAACTGTAAAGCCCTAGAGAGATATCAGGAATGACTGATAATGGTGATGTGCCTTTCGTGCACTGACCACAAGTTATGGAAGTTTTATAAAGAGTCCTTCAAAATGTGCACTCAATCTGTTTCTAATTTAGGCAATGTTCTATCATTTATATGGTAATACAACAGAGAAATGGATCAAACCATTTATATTATCAGAAGATAATAAAAAAATAAAGCCCCCATCTGTCTGGGACTGTATGATAAAATAGAACAGTTCTAAATGATGGTAAGAAAAAAATCATAATAATAGCTAGCAATTTTTCTATTCTTTTGCAACAATTCCATGTTGAGACATTATGGCTGATTTTAAGATCCTCTAGGCAAGGTAGGAAGGATATCAGCAATTTGATTTGAGAAAAGCAGGAAATACAATGTGTAAAAAATCTGGGAGGAGCAAACACCATTCAAAGTTTTAGAAATCGTTCTTGCTTAGTAGATGGGAATTTAAGTTTCAGCTAAGAAAAAGTAGGCTGTCATACATGATCATATCACAAGTAGCCATTGCATACTGAGCATTTTTCCTGTATCACTTCTTTACATATACTATCCTGTTTTTTTCTTAATATCAGTGTGGAATATTACTCTTTACTCATAAGAAAACCAGTTTATAAAGGTGATAAATTCTGGCCAGTGCCACACAACTATTCAGCAGTGGGCTCAGTCCTCAAACCCAACTCTAGTTATTGCCATAGGGCATGGGAGAGTGAGAAAACATCGAGGTACCAGTCACATTGTTCATTTGGAAAACTTGTTTTATATATATATATATATTTTTTTTTTTAACTAATTCAGTCCGATGTTACATAGAGTTATAGTATACATAGCTCAGTGAGAAGAAATCCTTTCTCCTGCTTAGAGAAGTTAATTGCTTATAAACAGAATCAAGAATTTAAAGTGTTGACAGCTGTTTCATAACCTTGCTCACTTGCACAGAACTGGCGGTACATTCAAAGATGTACTTATGCAGTTAGTAATTTACTGAGAGCCTACACAGTTCCTTCACTAGAACCTGTGAAGAATAGAAAAATAATGATATGAATTATCCATTTGGGAAGAATTTACAGCTTCCTTGGCAAGAAGACACACAAAAATAATAACAATGCAAAAATTAATAAAAATTTTTAAATAACAATTTTAAATAGAAAGTAATAACTTAAAAATAGTAGCAAAAGCAACATTTTTAATTTAATAGAACTCGAGAAAGAGGGGCACCTGGGTGGTTCAGTCAGTTAAGCATCCAACTCTTGGTTTTAGCTCAGGTCATGATCTCAGGGTCCTGAGATGGAGCCTCAAGGGCTCTGGACTTAGCAGGGCGTCTTCTTCCCTCCTTTCTCTCCCTTTCTCTGTGCCTCCCCTTGCTCTCTCTCTCAAATAAATATAAAAAATCTTTTTTAAAAAGTGAAGAAAAAGAAAAGACACTTCCTGGGAGAGGTCAGAGAAAAGAGCCAGTAGGGGAAAAAAAAAAAAAAAAAAAGATTCTGAAGGCTGGGATGCTTTACAGCTTTATAGTGAACTCTCAGAGATAAAAATGATGGATAATTATTCCAGGTATAAGGGTTCATATGCACTGGGGAGGCACTGAGTGGTGAAGTAGCCTCACTCTGGAGGAATAGCAAGCAATAAGGCCAAAAAGGTAGTAGAGGTGTTTAAAGGCTGTGTTAGAAATTGTGATTGTATCAGTTTCCAATGGTAGAGTTTGAAAGAAGAGCTGTAAAGTACAGAAATATGCTTTAACAAGATTGACCTATCCATGTATGGGAAAAAGGAGAGGCTGGATATGACAGGCTACAGAAGAAATTCTTGCAAGAAATCAGTCTAATTAAGATCTGTTCCAGAATTGTAAGAAAGGAACAGAAAGCAAAGCCTGATACAGAGAATTTGCAGACTCAATGGATGTTGGCTTCAAAAGAATAGGAAGTCTAAATAAATACTAACTCCAAGGTGTTCAGTCTAAAAAGGAAGTTCTTATTTAGGGTGAAAGAAAATGGGATCAGTTAAATTTGAAATAATGTGGAGGCTTCTAAATAGAGAAGTCAAACAGGTGTTAAATGTTTGGATTTGGCTCTCCACATAGCGATTGTGGCTGATGAACACAGATTTTGAAGTTATGCATGAAGTTGACTTTTGAGGTCTTGGAAGTGGATAATGAGCAAAAAGAAAAGGAAATAAAGAGATATAGATAATGCCTGGAACTATTTGAAATGCCTACTTTTGGGATGTGAGAAGTAAAAGCAAAGCCAAGGATTCTGCATTTAATGGTTAAAGCAAAAGATTGCATTGAGAAATAAAGGCAATTGTTGTGAAGTGCAGAAGTGCAATGCAAGATACAATTAGAGACTGAACTCCGTGTTTCAGATTGGTAATCTTGAGAGGACATTTACAGTGAAGCATCAGAGCCGAATTCATATTTTTAGATATTAAAGAGTGATTAGAGAGGATAAAAAATGTAACTTGACATAGAAAAGCCATTCTAAGTAATTTGATCCATTAATTAGACATATTTGAACGGTTTGAACCATTAGGGCAGACTTTCACTTTGATAAAATCAGATGAATACTTTCCAAGTCTTTTTTCCCTTTAAACATGTATATACAGCCTAAGACTTCAAGCCCGGCTCAGACAATCAGATTTGAAATAATAAAAATTCTTATTCTTTGAAAAACTAGTGCAAACTCTTACTCTTTCAAAATAAAAACAAAGGAAAAATACTCACACCAAAAGTGTTCCCAAAATTGACCTTTTAAGAAGGTATGCCACAGGGGAAGAACAAAGCAAAGAGCCAGCTAAAGTAGAAATAATGTGGAAAGGAGCTTGCCTGGTAGGGGAGGATGTCATAGGAAATCCAGCCTAGGTATGGTAGGATTTATTGCAGGAGATGATAGACTATAACTTAGAGTTTATTGTGTAACATAAGAATAGCATTTATCTAAAAAAGTTTTAAAGAAATTCCTTGTTGCTCATTTGAAGTGCAAAGGCCAGAGGAAATTATAGAAAATGGGGGAAATTGCAGGCAGCTGCCATCTGTAGTCTTTAGCAGACATTTGTTGACCCTCTATTAAGGAGTACCCAAATGTGAACAAAGAAAAGCAGCATGCCAGTATTTCTTTTTAAAAGGTTAAAAACATCCAGTGAGTTTTGGAGCACCATGGCTTAAGCCTCTAAAATAGCCTTTCACAGTATCCAAGAAATTCACAGCATAAAGCAGTTAAGTGTGGCATCTAAGGGGGGGGGGGTGACAATCACTGGACTCCAAAGTGGCATTTCCCCTCTGGTCTAAAGATTAGAACCTAGTGTCTACCTGTCACAAGGTTCACACCCCACCCAGGTGTGACTCCTTATCTGTTTGTGCTTCCCAATCACACAGAATCACACCACCGGTTAAAAACATACACAAAACTTTTAAGTAGTACATTTTTCTGATGGTTAAATATATATCTAAATTTTTAAAAAATATTCTTTTTGGTAAATGAGCATTCGCTTCTGTATCAGTTGAGTAACATTTCTTTGGCTGTTATTAGCAAGTAACAGAAAATCTAAAGTAAACTGAGTTAAATATAAAGAAATATATTCAATGGTAATTTTAAAAAATCCATATATATATATTTAATTTCAGTTGAGATTTTTCCCCCTCGGGGACTCACATGGAATGACAAAAGGCCTATTCTTCTCCATCTCTCTGCTCCGCCTCCCATGGGAATAACTTTATACTGGGGCTTCAAAAGTGGTTCTTTTGGCAGTTTAGGTCCTCCCCTTAAAGTGGATAATATGCCTCTGCAAATCTTGACTTTACTTCCTGATACCAAGCCCCACAGGGTGACAAAAAAAGCCATTTTCCTCCACCAGCCTTAGCAAATGTCCTCTCCCTCCCATAAAGGACGACTGGATTCTTCTTCTTCTTCTTCTTCTTCTTCTTCTTCTTCTTCTTTTTTAAGATTTTATTTATTTATTTGACAGAAAGAGAGAGGGAACACAAGCAGAGGGAGTGGAAGAGGAAGAAGCAGGAGCCTCGCTTAGCAGGGAGCCCAATGCAGGGCTCGATCCCAGGACCCTGAGATCATGAACTGAGTTGAAGGCAGATGCTTAACGATTGAGCCATCCACATACCCCTGGATTATTCTTTAATCATTATGGCTGAACATTGGAATAAGCCAATGACTTAACCAAGCCCCACTCCTGGAATAGAGAATTGAGTGAAGAAGTGTAGAGTCAATCTCTCCACCATCACTTACGGAGGAAATAGAAGGAATGATTCCCTAGAAGAACCTTGTAGTGCTAGTTTACTCTTCTCTCCTCCAGATAAAAATAAAAATCGAAGAAAGGAGGTGAGAGATAATGCTGAGTGACAAAAACACCAGGCATTCATTAGAATCTCTTTTAGACTCATTAGTTGAGTCTAAATAGGATAGATTATCCCTGAGCAGAGACTTAATATTATACAAAGTCGAGATCAGCGCAAACTGTAGGCTCATTTAATTGACCAATCAAACATAAATACTAAATCAGAAGAAAAGGAGACAGTTTGGAAAACAGAGAACTATTTTGTTGGTATTCACCTGAAGAGAAAATTCCCACCAGCCATGATAAGGCCCTAGTATGTTTATCTCTAGGCAGATGTATATTTTTCTAATTCAATATACTTCTTAGCACATCTCCATCAGTATATTTAGTATCTCTGTACAATTTTCAAGTTCTGTTGAATCTCTATTTTCCAAAATAGACATCCTTAATAGAAAAAAAATTTTTTTCTTTCTGTGTAGGTTATTAAATTAGTTCCCTCGAATAAGTCAATCTTACGGTTTTAGCTGCCTATCAGATTTTAATATCTGTATGGCTGAAAGGCCAAACTCTTATGGAACTCAGATGAAAAAGAAAACATGAGGTCTTTTCTGACTTAATCTGTATAGAGCATGCGCACAAGAAGTTTTCCACCTCTACAACAAGAAATATGATGGGAATTTCAGGAAACATAAGAGCTTACATTTCTAAGCCAAATTTTTTTACCCACTTGTGAATTCAGCAAGTACTAATGAAGAGGAGGAAAGGATATTTGATAAGGATAAGTAACACCACTCCAAAGTAAAAGAAATCTATAAATATTGATTTTAATTTTAACTATTGCTGGAAGAAGATTGGGGAGGGAGGAAACATCTTTCTGCTATTACAATAACCTGAGCAGAACATTTTACTTCAAAAACCTGGTAATGTAAATATTGATTCTCATTAAATCCTGGTTCTAGATTTCACAGAGGATTACAGACATGTTTTATTCCTTCACTGGTTGAAAAAACTATTTATAATTCTAATACCTATGGCCTTCCTTTGACAATGATATAATAATAAGGAGTACTGATACATGTATAACACTTAACCACTATATATATATGATAAATCATGAGAGAGAGAATAATGGTTAATGGTAAAAATGAAAGACTGATGATATTCCAAGGTAATTTTTCAAGATTTAAAGAAATATTAATAATTTTAGGTCTATTGCTTTCAACTTAGATAGTATTTAATATAACACCAATAAAAGGCAAGAGAGGGTTGGCTATATTTTGATGAAGCTTTTGTAGGAAAGACCTTGATCAAAAAAAAAAAAAAAAAGTTCTTCTATAATGACAAAAAAAGAAAGGGTTGTATATAATTGCCAAAATCACCATGTTCTAGTAACAGTGATTTTATTTTTTGTTTTATTTTTCCAAGTTGTTTATTAGCCATAATTGCCATTGTTTTTAACTGCCTACTCCATATATTGCCAGGATGTGCTTCACTTTTCAATTAATTTCATAATCATTACCAAGTTATGTTCTTATTTTCCCCATACTTTATAAATAATGATATCATATAGACTCTCACCCACATTCTATTTTCACCTTGATCTATATAAACACATAGAAATCAACATCATTTTAATTTTTTAAAGTCTACTTAAAAGTAAATTTTCCCATCATCATATTTTTCTTTTATAATAAAGCTTCTTTGGAACAAAGACTAGAATGTCCTCTTTGGTCTGAAGATGTAATAAGAAGTAAGCCATAGAATAAAATTTGGATTATAATATAGATTTTATATATCTTTGATCTATCATCTCTCTGTCATCTATCTAGTTATCTATTCAGAGAGAGAGAGAGAGAGAGATTGAGAGGGTTTTGTAACCATTATCATAAGGCTTGATGGACATTTTCAATATAACTAAATGCAAACACATAATGAGCAGTAAGTTTAAAGTATGGGCACACATAAGAAATCACAAGTCCTATTAGATTTTTGAAATGTTGAATATTGCATCACCAGATCTCTCCAGATTTCTCTAGTGAAAAGATTTGCATTTCCCTAATGAGTAATGTTAAACATCCTTTCACCTGTGCATGTTTTATGAGACAAATGTCTGCTCAACTTCTTTGCTGATTTTTTTTAACTGGATTGGTTTTTTATTGTTATATAAGTTCTTTGTACATTCTGGTTACCAGTACATCATCAGATGTATAATGTACAGGGGAATCTGGGTGTCTCAGTAAGTTAAGCATCTGCCTTTGGATCACGTCATGATTCCTCTCCTTTTGTCCTTCCCAACTTGTGTGCTTTCTCTCCTTCTGTTCTCTCTCTCAAATAAATAAATAAAATCTTAACATATGTATATATATGATTTATAAATATTGTCTCCCATTTTATCTGTTTTCATAATTTTCTTGATGGTATCATCTGCAGCACCAAGTTCTTAATTTTTATGTAATCCAATTTATTTATTATTTTCTTTTATCACTCACTTTTGTTGTCTTATCTCAGAAACCACTGTCTAATCCAAGCTAAAATCCTAAATTTTCTCTAAGAGTTTTTGTAATTTGAGCTCTTACATTTTGAACTATGATTTATTTTTAGTTCATTTTTGTGTATTCTGTAAGAAAGCAGGTCCAACTTCATTCTTTTCTGTATGGATATTCAGTTGTCCCAGCATCATGTTTTGTAAAGACTTATCTTCCCTGCCCCCCCAGTGAATTATCTTGATACCCTTCTTGACAACAATTTGATTGTAAATGTAAGAGTCTATGGCTGGACTCTCAGTTACATTCTATTTATTTATAAGTCCATCCTTAATGTCTATCCTAATCACTTCATCTTGATTACTGCAGCTATGTCTAAAAACCTAATGTGAGTCCTCCATATTTGTTCTTTTTCAAAATTGTGTTGGCTCTTCTGGGTCCCTTGCATTTCAATATGAATTTTAGGATCATCTTGTCAGTTTCTTCAGAAAAGCTGGTATTGAGGTAGTGATTATGTTCAATCAACAGATATGTTGTGGCAGTATATCCAGGTTAATAATATTATGTCTTCCAACCCATAAACTTGGGATGCCTTTCCATTTATTTAGTTTTGTTTTTTCTTTCTACAATATTGTATAGTTTTCAATTGTACGAGTATTGTACTTCATTGTTTATTATTAAGAATTTTATACTTTGGGGGCTCCTAGGTGGTTCAGCCAGTTAAACAGCTGCCTTCTGCTCAGATCATGATCCCAGGGAACTGGGACTGAGCCCCGCATCAGGCTCCCTACTGGACAGGAAGCCTGCTTCTCTCTCTCCCCAGCTTGTGCTCTCCCTTTCTTGTGCTCTGTCTCTCAAAGAAATAAATAAAATCTTTTTTAAAAAAAGAATTTTATACTTTTTGATTTTAATGTGAGTGAAATTATATTCTTAATCTCAATTCAGATTGCCATTGCTAGTCTATAGAAATACAATTGATTTTTGTATGTTGATCATGTATCCTGCAAATTTGTTGAACTCATTTATCAATTCCAGCAGTTTTTAGTGGATTCAATTTTCTATAGACAAGATCATGGCATCTCCAAACACAGCTGCTTTTAATTTTCTCTTTTCCAATCTGGGTGATTTTTTTTTCCTCTTACTGCCTAACTCACCTGGCTAATACAATGCTAAATAGAAATGGTAAGAGAATGCATCCTATCTTCCTCCTTAACTTTGGGGAAAAGCATTCAATCTTTTATCACTTATCTTTATGTTAGCTGTGCATTCTTTCTAGATGTCTTTTATCAGGTTGAAGAAGTTTCCTCCTATTCCTAGTTTATTGAGTGGGTATTACCATGAAAGAGTGTTAGATTTTGTCAAATGTCTTTTCTGTATCTACAGAAATGATCATGTGGTTTTTGCCCTCTATTCTATTAATATGGTATAGTACAGTGATTGATTTCCATGTGCTAAACAAAGCCTGTATTTGTTCTTCTCTCTAGTTCTATCCAGTACAGAAAATGTGATATGGAAGTCTGCAACTGTTATTTTTGAATTGTCTCTTTTATCCTTCAATTTTATTAGTTTGCTCCATGTATTTGGAGGTTCTGTTTTTATTTGTGTATGTGTTTATAATTGTTGCATATTCTACCTTCCTGTGGATTTAACCTTTATTATTATGAAATACCACTCTTTCTCTAATAACATCTTTTGATTTAAAGTTTATTTAGTCTGATATAGTCACTCCAGTTCCTTTATAGTTGCTGTTTGCATGTTATATCTTTTCCTATTCTTCTATTTTCGAATGATTTCTGTATCTTTGAATCTAAAGTATATTTCTTGTAGACAGCATATATTTGGATCTCGTTTTTTCAGCCAGTCTCTAATCTCTGCCTTTTCATTGGGTCCTTTAATTCACTTACTTTTTTTTCTTTTTATTTTATTTTATTTTTTTTAATAAGGCTTATTTTTTAGTTTTGGTCCCAACAAAATTGAGGGGAAGATATAGGGCTATAGGTTGATCCATCTATACCCTGTACCCACACATGCACAAACTCCCCTTTGATCAATATTCACCACCAGAGTGGTAGATTTGCTATAATTGATGAACCTATACTGACATGTCATAGTTACCCCAAATCCACAGTTTACATTAGGGTTCACTATGTATAATATATTCTATGGGTTTGGACAAATGTGTCCAATGACATGGATCCATCATTATGGTATTATACAGAGTATTTTTACTGCCCTAAAAACCTCTCTGATCTACCTATTCCTCTCTTCCCCCACCCTACCTACCCTTGAAAACCACTGATTCTCTTTACTATCTCCATAGTTTTGTCTTTTCTGGAATGTCATACAATTGGAATCATATATTATATAGCCTTTTCAGATTGGCTTTTTTTCACCAAGTAATATCTATCTAAGATTTTCCCATGCCTTTTCATGGTTTGGTAGTTTTCATGGTTTAAATGTTTTTCTCCTTTATTTTTAGTGCTGAATAATATTCCACTGTATGGACATACCAATTTGTCTATCCATTCACCTACTGAGGGATATCTTGGTTGCTTCCAAGTTTGTGCAATTAAGAACAAAGCTGCTGTAATTATCCATTTTCAGGTTTTTGGACACAAATTTTCAAAACCTTTGGATAAATACCAAGGAACATCACTGTTAATTGTATGAATATGTTTAGTTTTGTTAGAAACTAACAAATGACCTTCTAAAGTGACGGCACCATTCTGTATTTCCACAGTTATGAGAGTTTTTGCTTCCCATCATTGCTAGTATTTGTTGTTGTCAGTGTTCTAGATATGACCATTCTAATAAGCATGGAGTGGCATCTCGTCATTTTAATTTGCCTTTCCCTGATCACATATGTTGTGGAGCGTCTTTTCATATGCTTATTTGCCACCCATAGATCTTCTTTGGTGAGGTGCCTGTTTTTTAAGTCTCTGACCCATGTTTTTAATCAGGTTTTTTTTTTTTTGCTTAAAGTTGCATTTTAAGTGGTCTTTATAAATTTGGGTAATAGTCCTTTATCAGATGTGTCTTTGGCAAATATTTTTATTCAATTATGTAATAAGTCTTCACATTCTTTTGATATTATCTTCGTGTTGAGCAGAAAATTTGAATTTTTATGAACTTCAGCTCATCAATTATCTCTTTCACAGATTGTGCTTTGGTCGTATACCTAGATGGCCATAGCCAAGGGCATCTGTTTTTTCCTATGTTGTTTTCTAGCACTTTTATAGGGTTTTTTTTGTTTTACATTTAGGTTTCTGATCCATTTTGAGTTAATTTTTGTAAAAGGTATAAGGTTTGTATCTAGATTCATTTTTTTGTTTTTTTTGCATAAGGATCTCCAGTTGTTTCAGCATAATCTAGTCACAAGGGACATTTTGACCTTTGTTCTCTAAAAGCCCCATGTCTTTCTTGTTCCTCTGTTCATCATTTACTGCTTTTTTTGTACTAAAAAGCTATTTTGTATGGTAACATTTGTACTCCTTTAGGAAATATGTATGTATATATATATACATATATATATATATACACACACATATATATATATTTAATTTAAGATTTTATTTGTCAAAGAAAGAGACAGCTTATAAGCAAGGGCAGTGGCAAGCAGAGGGAAAAGCAGACACCCTGCTGACCAAGGAACCCAATGTGGGACTCTATTCCAGGCCCCTGGGATCATGACCTGAGTAGAAGGCAGATGCTTAACCGATTGAGCCACTGAGCCAGATGTCCCAAGGATTTTTCTTTTTTTTATTTCTTTAGTATTTTTTTATAAAGATTTTATTTATTTGTTTGTCAGAGAGAGAGAGAGAGGACACAAGCAGGGGGAGTGGCAGACAGAGGGAGAGGGAGAAGTAGTCTCCACTGCTGAACAGGCAACCCAGTGCAGGGCTAGATCCCAGAAGCCAAAAGCAGGTGCTTAACAATTGAGCCATCCAGATGTCCTGGACTTTTAAACTAAATATGTTTTAACTATTTTCTTTAAAATAGAGCTTCAATACACGTGTTAACCTACAAAACCTATGTCATATTTAAACTAAGTTAATTCTAGTGAAATAAAGAGACTTTACTCCCATATAACTCCATTCCCTACCCCTTTTACTGTTATTATTATTATACATATGAGGTCTATATATGTTACAAACCAGTAATACATTGTTATAATTATTACTTTATCTAATCTTATGTCTTAATGACTGAAAGAAAGGAGAACTAGTACCTATTTACAGTTTATCATATAACCTTCTTATTTATCATTTTGTGATTTTCTTCACTGCCTTTATTGATTTGAGTTACCAGTTGGTGTCATTTTCTAGCTGCAATACAACTTTGCTTCCATTTGCCTCCTTTGTGCTGGTATTGTCAAATATGTAGCATTTCTATAAATCTAAAATGCAATTATAGACATATGTTTTATAAAATTTTCCAGTAAATCAGGTAAGAGGGGAAAAAAAGGAAATGTGCAGTTACATGGTTTGTTTGTTTCTTTACAACTACCTACATAATTGCCTTTATTGCCACTCTTTTTTGCATTTGTGAATTAGATTTAATTATTTGCATTCAGCCTGAAGAACTTCCTTTAGTATTTCTCCTATGGAAGATCTGCTAGGAACAAATTCAGCTTTTGTTATCTGAGAGTGTTTTGTTTCACATTCATTTCTGAAAGATAGTTTTGCTATTTATAAAATTCTGTGTTGGCATTATTTACTTAGCATTTCTAATATACACCATCCCTCTGAGTTCTCTCTGAAATTGTTTTTGATCAGAAGACAACTATTAATTTTATTGGGATTTTGTTGTACTTGGCAAAACTTTTTCTTTTGCCACTTTCAAAATTTTCTGTCTTTGTCTTTCAACATTTTGCATATGATTAGTACTAGTATGGATATCTTTGCATTTATTCTATTTGAAATGGTTAGATGTATAGATTAATGTTATCCATCAAATTTCAGAAGTTCTTAGCTTTTCTTTATTTCATTATTTCATTCATTATTTCTGCCCCTTTCTCTTTCCTCTTCTAATAGTCCCATTTTGCATATGTTGGTGTCCTTAACGGTATTAACATTTTAACATTTCTCTGAGTTGCCCATTTTTCTTTTTTTTTTTAAAGATTTTATTTATTTATTTGACAGAGAGAAATCACAAGTAGATGGAGAGGCAGGCAGAGAGAGGGAGGGAAGCAGGCTCTCCGCTGAGCAGAGAGCCCGATGCGGGACTCGATCCCAGGACTCTGAGATCATGACCTGAGCCGAAGGCAGTGGCTTAACCCACTGAGCCACCCAGGCGCCCGAGTTGCCCATTTTTCTTCATCATTTTTTTCTCTTTGCATTCAAATTCCACAGTCTCTAATGATTTGTCTTCAAATTTGCCAATTTTTTTCCCTGTCAGCTCAAATCTATTGTTGAATCCCTCTAGTGAATTTTTATTTTGGTCATCTTAATTTTCTACTCTAGAATTTCCATTTGGCTTTTAAAAATGTTTCTCTCTTTACCGTGATTTTCTGTATGAGGAAACATTGTTGTCACACCTTCCTTTAATTATTTACGCACGGTTTCCTTTGTCCTTTGCATATCCCTATCATAGCTGCTTTGAGGTCTTTGTCTGCTAAGTTCCACATCTAGGCCCTTTCAAAAACCGTTCAGTTGCCTGCTTTTTTTTTTTTTTTCCTTACCTATTGGTCACCCTTTCCTATATTTTGCATATCTCGTAACTTTTGACTAAAAATGAGAAACTTAAATAGTATACTATAGCAATTTCTGGAGACTGGTATCTCTGTTGGCTTAGCCATTTATTTATTTGTTTAGTGCACTGACAGATCTGACTCTGTGAAGTCTACATACCAGTGGTGTGTAGCCACTGGTGCTGCTGTCAGATATTCTTTCTTGTTTTTATCTTTTAGCCTCTCTACCTCCACATTGCCTCTGGGACTGCATAGACCATTTATTGTTCAAAGGTTGTAGTTAAGTCTTGTGTAGCCTGTCACATTTTTTACAGTCTATCATTGTATGTACAAGTAGCTTAAAGGCTGTTATCACAGCTCAAAGAATTTGTTTTTACCCCATGCTCAACAGGGACTAGTGGCTTCTATTTTGCCTCTCCGGTAATTTCTAAAAAGGCGATCTTGAGCATCCATAGTCTGGCACACTGCCAAAAATGCATTTGATTTTATTTTTAAGACTCGTTTCTTATAAATTGTATAGTTTATTATTCAATCAATGGTTGGTGAGAGCTTGTGCCTATGAGCCTCTTCCACTTTGTTGCTGGATCTTCATGCTGCTTAGGGAACACTGTCAAGTTTATCCCACTCCCTGCTCTGATTATTCCTGAGTGAATGAAGTCAACATCTTACACTCAGTACTTCTTACCTGCAGAGCTGAATGTGATACCAGAAAATTCTTCTTCAGTATCTCTTTTTTTTTATTCTATTAAACTTCTGATACCTGTGTCATTATGCTTCTCTCAGCTTATATCATGGTTATGAGAGTCCTTTTAATTGCTTTACACCAAAATCTCTGTTCTTTTTAACAATGCCATTAGGCATAGAATTCTCCACATGCTGTTCTGCATAAAGTTGTTTCCTAAGGGAGAGCTAAGGAGCCCTTTATCTTTAAGATTTATCTCTCCCCCAGGGTAGAACTTCTGTGACACTGCAGTAGAGCTGGAGGTAGAGATAATGACCTGCTTCTCATGGAATAACACTCTTTGACAAGTGAGTGCTCACTGGGGACAGGCATGGTGGTCCCTAGTTTTCCTGGTTTGCCTTCCCCAGAGTGAAATCTCTGTCCTATGAATGAGTTGAACAGGAGTATTGGGGCCCTTCTTTGTGATCAGCCTGACATGGGAGCAGAGATTCTATTTTACTTATTTACTTATTTTTAAGATTTCATTTATTTATTTGACACAGAGAGACAGAGCACAAGCAGGGGGAACAACAGAGGGAGAGGAAGAAGAAAGCTCCCCACTAAGTGGGAAGCTTGATTCAATGCTCTACACAGGGTTGGACACAGAGGTTGATCCTAGGACCCCGGGATCATGACCTGAGCTGAAGGCAATGGCTTAACTCACTAGGTGCCCCTAGAGTTTCTATTTATGAATGAGACTTGCTGGGGAGGAGAGACCTGAGCTCTCTGCTGTTCTTGCCTGGAATAAAGCTCCTGCAACAAGAGACTGAGGAAGATGAGAAAACCTGACAGCCTGCTCCTCACAAGTTGGAAATGTAGCCCTACACTGATGCCATGAGGGAAAGGGAGCCCCCATCTCCTTCACTGCACTTACCAGAAGAAAGAGCTCCTGGAACATTTTTCAAAGAAGCAGCTCAGAGGAAGAGAGAGGACAGGAGTGAGTTGTGGTTCAAATACCTCAGATTCTCACTGTTCTTACTGAGATTTAGTAGATTTTCTTGAATGAATGTTTCTCCATTTTCTATATGCCCTTAGGGCAGTTTCCAGATTCCTTAAATGATTGTTTTAATATTTTTTTTTTCAGAAAAATGGTTGTTTCCTTTGGAAAGAGAATCTTACATGCTACTCACTCCTCAACTGGACAGGACTCACAAAGCACTCAACTTTCAAAGTCAAGAACATAAATATTCTAGTAAAAATATTTAAAAAATACATTGGTGAGCTTCACTGGAATAATAACTTGTCATAGGTCATAAACCAGAGTTTGTTCTAGCTGTCCAGGCAGAGTCGTGCCCTGGTTTTGAGTAGCACAGGGAATGCTTCTAAAGGGTGGTTTGATTACTGAGAGTCAGAGGGAAAGGGAATCATGTGAACTTCATTATTCCTAATATTACTGCTCTGTTCAGCACAGTGTTATTAGAGGGCTGGGAGCAATCTTACATTCCATTTCATCCTTAAGGGAGGGTGCCATCTAGACTTGGTGAGGCTAGACATAGACTGCCGTACGACAGGCCCTACTGTACATAAAAACACTAGAGCACTCTGAAAAAGCCCTGCCCATTTTCTGTGCACTTTGAAAAACTGGTAACCAGATGTCATCCAGTCTGGAAAATTGGCTTGTATTCCAGTGATATTGGAATCAAACCATTCAGATGATGGTCTTTGGCTGAGTACTGGTTGGAACAAACAATGGGGATCATGTACATTTAGTGGTTCCAAGATATGTGGGATTTCTGTGGGAAACAGATCCACTCACCAACCTGAGACTTGTCTCATTTCTTTGCAAGAGGTCAGGCTTAAGATGAGATTATCAATTCTATCAATTGCTGAGTGCTCATCATGATAAGTGTACTCTTTAATCCCCACCACCTATTTCACCCATCCCCCAACCCTCCTCCCCTCTGGTAACCATCAGTTTTTTTCTCTACAGTTAAGAGTCTGTTTCTTGGTTTCTCTGTTTCTCTTTTTCCTTTGCTTATTTGTTCCGTTGCTTAAATTCCACATATGCGTGAAATCATATGCTATTTGTGTTTCTCTGACTGACTTATCTCACTTCCCATTATACTGTCTAGATCCATCCATGTTGTTGCAAATGGTAAGATTTCATCTTTTTTATTGTACACCTGAAAATAATATAACATTGTATGTTAACTATAATGGAATTAAAATTTAAAACTTATTTAAAAATTTTAAAATGAGATTATCTCCCAGATCCATGAAACATTAAAACCAAAAATGACTGACTTGGAGATGGTAGACAGAATAATGTCCTCCAAAAGATGTGATGTTTTAATCCCCAAATTTTGAATATGGTATGTTGCTAGCAAAGAAAAATTAATGTTGCAGATTGATTAATATTGTTGCAGAAAATCTGAAGTGACCAAGGAAACTCAAGTGGCACACGGAAATCTGGGAGAACACAGCTTTATTTTCACTGGCAGTCTCAGCAGGATCGTTTCCCAAAGGTTGAGCACCCAAAAGGGTTAAGGGTGAGTTTTTATGGTTATGGGTGATGGGGGATAGTAACGGGACATTTTAGTGGTCTCTCAGGGCCTATTGGCCCCCTTTATGCAGAAGTATATGGAGGCATCTCAGGAGAGTGCTAAATCATCCTGGGGGAGGGTGGGGTGGGGTGGGGGGGTTGTTTTCTTTTCTTAACCAAATGGGATGGCCATTTGGTCTTCTGCCTCAGCAGGAACAATGGAGAGCAGAGGATGGGAAGGGGCTGGGGCCCAGGGTTCTCTATCCACCTCATGTCCCTCCTTTTGATGATTGGCAGGGGTACCCTAGAGATCATTATCTAGATCTAAGGGACTGTGTCCTTGGAGGGCGAGGATATGGGCTGTTATGTGTTGAGAGACGGTATTTCTGATGAAACAGACAAGGCTTTTGAGGAGACAAGGACCGAGGGGAACTGGGAGGAGTAGGGACAATAAAGGGCCTGCTAGGGTTAATAGCTAGGATTTCCATGACTGTGGGTTGAAACCCCAAGATGTGAGTTCTTCTCGATGATGCTGGATGCGTTCCCAGAGCTCTTGAACCTTGGAAGTGACAATCCCGGACTTGTTGATATAGTAGCAGCATTCTTCTGCAGGAGAGGAAGATGCGGGGGGTGGGGGTAGTCAGGTAGAGGAGCTGTGAAGTTCTGCAGTCTGGGTCTGGGGCCTCAGTGCAGCTGAGAGGAAGAAAGCACGTTAGACCGCTAGCTGGAAGCAGTGGGACTGAGTTTTGTATGGGGCCAAAACTCATAGGGCTTGTATTATTGGGCAACGGTCAGTTAGGAGGGACAGGGATACTGAAGAAAGCTGATTGAACCAAGGGGAGACAGACCCAGCAAGAAGCACCAGTAGGGGAATGGGTCAATTTGAGCCATAAGTGGTAGGAAGTGTTTAAGAGTTGACGAGTATAGTTCTGAATGGTTGGCCCTGGGGAAATGGAGTTTATAAAAAAGAACCTGGGCTGCGGAGGGTGTCTGTCCCCACAGAGAGTGAATGTTGTTCCAGGGTCCCTCCCAGAAACATACAAATGCAGTCCCCAGCACTGCAGCCTGTCCCAGTAAGAGCCTGGGCAATTCTGTGGGGTAATTGTGTTTGCTTGGCCTGGGACATGTAAACCAGGGAGACCTGAAGGTTGCCTAATGTCACCCATGGGGCTATGGTCTCACAACCCCGTTGGTCACAAAAGTTTTCCTTGCATTCCTCTAACCCCTGGTCTGGGCAAAGTTGTATCTGGTGTCCCTGTTCTTTACATAGCCTCCCTTCAAGCACTTGTTCCTTGTATGGAGTCAGGAGTCAACATAGGGATATCTGGAAGGTGGGACACTCACCAGTGATCTGGTTACAAAGGACTTTGTCCTGGCCTCCCGAAGTCTGGGTTAATTTCCAGACGTATGTTATTGGGCTGGTTCCTGACAGGAAGAGGCAGAGGAAACATAGTAGCCATAATGTGAGGCTCCAGCTGGGTTGAGAAAGGAGAAGATATATTTTAGAGTTAAGGGGCCCTTCTTTAGAGTGATTTTCAGAGGGTTTGATGGTGACTGGTGTGGGATCCAGGTAGCTTGGACTGGGTTTGCCTTTTTCACTCAAGAATGGTAGATCCATGAGGGAGGAGTCAAGATGGCGGAGAAGTAGCAAGCTGAGTCTGCTTCAGCTAGCCGGAGATCAGCTAGATAGCTTATCTAAAGATTGCAAACACCTGAAAATCCATC